>NC_137776.1:185080200-185117700 GCF_963455305.1 Plecotus auritus
CCGGGGCCACAGGAGCCTGTCTCTCCCCTGATGTCCTGGACTCGTCCCCAAGCCCCCGGGGGGGGGGGCAGGGGTCGCTGGGACAACCCCGGGAATGTTCCCCGGCGCACTGTCCTGGCTCCTGCGGGAAACTGCCACAGCCCAGCCTCCTGCCTGGCCCCGTCTGGGGTGCAGGGGACAGGACCAGGGAGGCAGGGCCCCACCAGTGTAGGGGAGCAGCAGCCTGGTCTGGGCTGTGTGTCTAGGGCCCCGGGTTCCAGGGCCGCTCTCCCCACACCCTGGTGTCCTCCATAAGTAATGACAGCGACCAGGCCCCTCGCTAAACCTTAAGGCTCCCCTGTGACCCCTGCCCAGGGGGAACCGAGGCTCAGAGGGGCCACGCCGCCCCACGCCGCCTCCGCGCGGCCGAAGCTGGCTCCCGGCCCTCTCCCCACCCCCTCTCTAGGGCTGGAGTGGCCCCAGGCGAGCGGGCACTTTGGGACAGGGTCCTCGGCCTCCCTGACTCTGCTCACTCTCCACCAGCACCCCCTTGCTGTTCGGGGGGGGGGGCTACTCTGTGCGCCCCATGAGTGCCGGCGTGCCCGAGGGAAGGGGCCCTCCCAGGCCCGGCAGCGGCTCCATCTGGGCAGCGCACAGGCACGGGGGTCGCCCAAGTCTGGGGTGTCTGTGCTGCTGCCACAGGCCGCCATCTCAGCCCCCCCGACGCCAGCGGGACGCTCAGCCAGGATGTCCCCAAGCCCGCCTGGCCGGGCGCCCCTCCCGGGTGGCGGCTTCCTGCGGCCTCGGAACAATGGCAGGAAAGGCCTCTCGGGCTGGGTCAGGCCAGGCCACGTGCGGCCCTGGGAGAGGTGGGAGGCTGCCCTGCGCGAGCCAGGCCAGGGGCCGCCGGGCGTTCGGGAAGCACCCCCTCTCCCCTCCCCGCCCCCCCCCCCCCCGCCTCCAGGAGGCCCCGTCCGGTGTGTGCAGCGCTGTGGGCTCGGCGATGTGATGGTGATGATCCTGCTTTACTGCGTCTGACTCACGAGGCACAGGGGCTCCCCCAACCCTCGCCCCACTCAGCACCCCGTTTTATTTTATTTTATTTATTTATTTTATTTTTAAAATATATTTTATTGATTTTTTACAGAGAGGGAGGGAGAGGGATAGAGAGTCAGAAACATCGATGAGAGAGAAACATCGATCAGCTGCCTCCTGCACACCTCCCACTGGGGATGTGCCCGCAACCAAGGTACATGCCCTTGACCGGAATCGAACCCGGGACCCTTCAGTCCGCAGGCCGACGTTCTATCCACTGAGCCAAACCGGTTTTGGCTCAGCACCCCATTTTAAAGCAGCAACACGCAGAAGGAAGAAAGCCACTTGTCTGGGGTGGCTCCTGGAGGCGGGGGCAGCGGGGGCAGTGGGGGCAGCGGGGCCCCAGTTGGACGGCGCTGCAGGGCCTTCCTGGCGGAGAAGGACAGGGGGTCCCCGTGGGCCCAGCGTCACTGACTCCTGGTGCAGCTTACAGCCCCACGTGCAAGCCCGTGTGCGTGTCACCTGCGCTCCGAGGTGCGCGCGTCGTGTTGACAGAGCCAGGTGCATCTGAGGCACAGACGGACCCGCCACGCGGCGTGTGAGCAGCGGGGCATCTGTGCGGCTCCCGGGGCCTGCCGCACCCCCTCTCCCACCCCCCCCCCGCCCGCTGAGGGTGCACGGGAACCAGCGCTCCAGGCAGGCCGCATGACAGCGCGGGAGCGGGCACCCGAGACCCCCCTGCCTGGCCTCAGCTCCGTGCAGGCGGACAGGAAGACGTGTGCCGTCCACTGGGCTGTTTCAGGGCAGCTTTAGGCTCACAGCAACCTGGAGGGAAACCGGGCCAGAGTGGCCCGCAGCTCCCACCCCGGACCCGCACCGCCACGCGTCCTCACGCGTCGCCCGGTCCCAGTCAGGCCACGGCCCACGCCTCCTCTGAGAGGCCACACTCCCCGTGGGCAGCTGCGTGGTCCTGATGTTCCCCGGGTTCTCCCCACAGCAAGCGACGCCAGGACCCTGCTCCCCTCTGACGCCCCACACCTGTGGCTGGCGCCCCGCCAGGCCCTTCCTGGGACCACACAGCCGCTCGGGCCTTTGGGAGGGTCCACGCTGTGTGCGGGGCTGTGACCCGTTCCCGCCCATTGCTGAGTGCGGCTCCCCGTAGGCGGGGGGGGGGGGGGGGGGGACGGCCAGTGTCTCCCCAAGTAACGGAGAATCACCACCCGCCCAGCCAGGCCACAGGGGGTGCCGCGGGGACTCAGCAGACAACCCAGAGGTGGCCCCCAGGTGCCCGCGAGCTGGCGGGGGCAGACCGCTGGACCCTCCCGTGAATGAGTGTCCCTCAGCCACAAGCGGGAGCCGCCTCCCGACCCTCGGGGACGCCGGAGCTTGGAGACCAGCCCCCGAGTGAAGGAGCCAGACACGGCGGACAGACGCGTCTGGTTCCATTCACGGGGAACGTGTGGCTGCAGCCCCGCAGACGGGGATCCGCGGGCGGGCCCGCCGGGGGCTCAGCCGGCATCTGTGATTCATTCCCCTGAACCACACGCACAGGCAGCAACACGGCCAATTTCATGTTACATACATATGTTAACACAGCTTCAAAGAAGTAAGCTTGGGATACACCAAACGCATGGAGTGTGCGCTTTGCACGGGAGCGGGGGGGGGGGGGGGGAGTCGTGGGTTTGCGTCCCCGGGAAGCTGCGGAGGAGGAGGAAGGCGAGGTCCCAGGGCTGGCTGGGGCCCGGCCCGAGCCGGACAGAGGGGCATCTTGCCAACCCCACAAACATGGCGGCATGCGTCAGGGGGACCCCAGAGCCAGTGGGGGTCAGCACCGAGGGCCCCAGCCCGGGGGGGGGGGTGTCTTTAGGGCCGTGTCTGTTTTCCCACACTCGCGGGGGCTCCGGGAACAGACGTGAGGGCAGAGCGGGCCCTTCCCTCGAGGGCCAGGTCCCCCTCGCCCCAGCCCAGGGTCACGCCTGGAGTTCAGAGGTTGAGAGGGGTCCCGGCTGGGGCTGGGGGACCCCCATCAGCCCAGCTCACCAGGCCTGCTGTGAGGCTGAGCCGAGAGCCGGGGGCAGTGTGGGCTCCATGAGCAGGGGCAGGGCAGGCGGGCGCTGCGGGGTCCGCTCACTTTAGGGCAGACAGCAGGTGGAGCAGCGTGGGGGCGGGCCTGGGGGCACCGAGTCTGAGCCTCCTGAGCCACTGGGAGGGGTGGGACCCCCTCCGGCTCCCCACTCCCCGCTCTCCTGCCCCCGGGCAGGGGGGGAAGCCTGAAGCTGCTCCTGGCCGCCTCGGTCCAGATTCCAGGGCTGGACCTGGGGCCCCCAATCCCTCCCGGCCCTGGGCCTGGGCGTCCGGAGGGGGAGGGGGGAGGCGGCCGGCAGGAAAGGCTGGCGGAGCGGGGACAAAAGGCGGACGTGCCGTGGGCCATGTGCGCCTTATCAGGCCCTGCACTCGGTGGGCGCTGCCTCCGCGGAAGCCCGTGCTCCGCCGCCTTCCTGCCGCCCCGCCTCCACCACCGGCCAGGCAGGGTCCAGGCAGGGCGAGGGGACCGGCGGGGTGACATCTGCTCCTCGGGGACACACGGGGCTGAGGGCTCTGGGCTGAGGGCTCTGGGCTGCAACGCAGGTGGAGGGGGGCACTGTCCCCCCTGTGTGCAGGGGAGTCGGCACAGACCCCCGTCTCCCGTCGGTCACCGAGGAAACTGAGGCCACAGTGCAGCGACCAGCTGGGGGCGTCCAGAGCCCCGCAGTCCCCCGTGGGGGCTGACTAGGCCCCCCTCGGGGCCCTGGGAACGCGGGGGGGGGAGGGGAACACGCCTGTCACAGCCCCCACACTGTGCACCTCATTTCCCGTTATCGATGGAAAGTGTGCCTCGATGGGCAAACATGAGGGGTGGCCGCAGGCAATGGGCCGGGGGCTCGGGGGTCCTACAAGGACCACAGGTGGTTGGGAGATGGGGCGACTCCCGGGCCCTGGTGGCTTCGTGTCCGAGGCTGTGCCCCCGGCTGCGGCTTCAGGAGGCCAGGCGTTGGCTCTGGAGAGTGGGCGCCCCCCCCCCCCCCGCGCCCCAGGCCCCCGCGGTCTGGAAGGGCCCGCAGTGCTCACGGGCTCGCCCTCTGTACCCCCCGTTGGCCTGGTCACCCCATCTCCTGAAGGGAGACAGGAGAGCGGGCCTGTCTCAGCCGTGGCACCTGGTGACCCGGGTCAGGGCCAGGCAGTGGCGACCTTGGGGTGCAGCGTGAGGCCAGGGGAAAGGACCCCCGTCTCCGTGGGGACAGGCCATGGGACCTGGGGGGACAGAGCGGGGGCGGCAGGTCCTGGAGGCCTCTGGCCCCCGCAGTCACGCAGGCCATCCCCAGGACAGGAGGCACCTGAGCCCTGCCCCCCCCCCCGCTCCCCCGCCCCCCCCCCCCCCCGTTTCTGCAGAAAGAGGCCCCGCAAGCCCGCTCCCCTGTGACCCGCAGCCTCCGTCTGGGCGTTGGGCTGGGTCGGTGGCCAAGCGTTGCCACCGCCTCAGGGACACACAGGCTGGGGCCCCGCGTGGCTGTGCCGGGGGCGGGGGCGTGACCTCTGCGCCTGGCCTGAGGTCGGGGGACAGTGGCCTCGGTGGGCAGGGCCATGCGTGTCCTTGTTGGTCCTGGGCAGGCCCTGGGACTGCAGCAGCCCGCCGTGCCCTTCACCCCTCGGGCCTGTCTGCGCCTCGGTTTCCCCACCACAAGGGCCCGGCCTCCGCCTGCGTGGTGTTGGCCCCGCCCCGTGGGCCGCGCTGCCGAACTGGCGGGTGCGACGTGCTCGGAGCCACAGAGGGACCCGCGTCTGTGCTCTGAGCACGTCCACACTCGGCCGGCCTGGCCCAGGCCCCGCTGCTGGGGGGGAGGCGGGAGGAAGCCCTGGCGGCTCCCGCTTCCTCCTGACCCGCCCGTTGGGCTCTGCAGGAGCACCCGGCTGCTGGGGGGCCTGTGGCTCGGCCCCAACACCTCGTCCTCCGAGACCTGCCCAGACACCCCCCCCCCCGGGACGGTTAGGGCTTCTGTGACCCTCGCTTCCACCTCCATGCTGGGGGCTCACTGGGGGGCTCACTCACTGGGGGCTCACTCACTGGGGGGCTCACTCACTGGGGTGCTCACTCACTGGGGGGAGTTCACGGGGGGTAGGGGCTCACTCACTGGGGGCTCACTCACTGGGGGCTCACTCACTGGGGGGCTCACTCACTGGGGGCTCACTCACTGGGGGCTCACTCACTGGGGGGAGTTCACGGGGGGTAGGGGCTCACTCACTGGGGGGCTCACTCACTGGGGGCTCACTCACTGGGGGCTCACTCACTGGGGGGCTCACTCACTGGGGGGCTCACTCACTGGGGAGAGTTCATGGGGGGTAGGGGCTCACTCACTGGGGGGAGTTCACGGGGGGTAGGGGCTCACTCACTGGGGGCTCACTCACTGGGGTGCTCACTCACGGGGGGGAGTTCATGGGGGGTAGGGGCTCACTCACTGGGGGGAGTTCACGGGGGGTAGTGGCTCACTCACTGGGGGGCTCACTCACTGGGGGGCTCACTCACTGGGGGGCTCACTCACTGGGGGGCTCACTCACTGGGGAGAGTTCATGGGGGGTAGGGGCTCACTCACTGGGGGCTCACTCACGGGGGGCTCACTCACTGGGGGGCTCACTCACTGGGGAGAGTTCACGGGGGATAGGGGCTCACTCACTGGGGGGCTCACTCACTGGGGGCTCACTCACTGGGGGGAGTTCACGGGGGGTAGGGGCTCACTCACTGGGGGGCTCACTCACTGGGGGGCTCACTCACTGGGGGGCTCACTCACGAGGGGGTCAGCACAGTCACCTCGGCCTCATGTCCAGACACGGCGACCGGAGGGGTCAGCACTGTGCTGCCCATGCCTGTCCCCTCGGGCCAGAGCCGGGGCTGAGGCGGGCGGGCCCTGGGGGTCTTAGGGTCTCCCCGCGGGCGAGGACCCGTCCTGGACGGTGTGAACGGGCTCAGAGCCACTGGCCACGCCCCTAGACGTGTTGGGGGGTCAGTGTTCTGTCGGGCTTTTAGCACAGCTTAGAAAGGACATTTTAAAAGGCCGGCGTGGCTCAGTGACTGAGCATCTACCGAGAGCCTGGGGGTCTGGCCCCCGTCGGGCACATGCCGGGTTGTGGGCTCGATCCCCGGGGGGGGCGTACAGCCGACTGAGGATTCTCTCTCATCACTGACGTTTCTCTCTCTCGCTCCCTCTCCCTGCCTCTCCGAAATCAATAAAAAAATAATATTTTTTAAAAAGTCATGGAAGCAGAGACATGGAAGGCACGAACCCAGAAAGTTCCCGTAGCTGCCCACCCCCCCGCCCCCGCCGCCCCGCCATCTAGCCTGCCGCCAGCCCTGGCTGTCTGCACCGTGGCCACGGCATCGGCTGGCATCTGGCGCTGAGCGCGGCTCTGTGGGAACCTGCCTCACAGCTGGGACCTTACGACCACAGCATCTGGGCCCCACGGAAGTCGCGTTCCAGCTCCAGCTTGGAAGACGGGGTGTCGTCCGAACACGAGGTGCTTGCACGGATGTAGGACAAGCTGATGCATGGGGATGAGTTCGCGGAGGGAAGACCGAGTCGGGACGGGGACGCGGCGCCGGCCGAGAGCTGTGGACGAGGACGCTTTTGGGGAGCCCATGGGAGCGGGGAGAGCGAGCCGGGCCTGTCCGGAGCACGTGTTTTCAGTTTGCTGGGCCGCCGTGTGCGGGCCGCGCGTCCTGGCGGTTTGTAAGCGAACCTTTCGGTTCAGAATAGGTCGGACTCAGTGTCCAGAGTTCAGTCCACGCGGTGCCCCCGCCTTCCCCTCGCAGGGGGTGCTAGTGACCCCACACGGACACGGGGTCAGTGACTGCGTTTTATTCAGATCTCCTCCGCTTTCCCGGGTCCCTTTCCTGACCCGGGAGCCGCTGAGCCGCTGTCGCTGCTCCTCCGAGCTGGAGCCTTTCTCAGACACGCCTTGTTTCATTATTATTTATTTATCTTCATTGACTTCAGGGAGGAAGGGAGAGGGAGAAAGAGAGGGAGAGGGAGAGGGAGAGGGAGAGGGAGAGGGAGAGGGAGAGGGAGAGGGAGAGGGAGAGGGAGAGGAAGAGGGAGAGGGAGAGAAAGGGAGAGGGAGAGGGAGAGGGAGAGGAAGAGGGAGAGGGAGGGGGAGAGGGAGAGAAAGGGAGAGGGAGAGGGAGAGGGAGAGGGAGGGGGAGAGGGAGAGAAAGGGAGAGGGAGAGGGAGAGGGAGAGGGAGAGGGAGGGGGAGAGGAGGGGGAGGAGGAGGGAGAGGAGGAGGGGAAGGGGGAGGGAGAGGGAGGGGGAGGGGTAAGGGGGGAGGGGGAAGGAGTTAGCTACACCGGAGCTGGGGCTCACCTCGTCAGCCTTTGGCTGTCGGCTGTCATCAGTCAGTGGTGTGTCCTGGTGGCTCCTGTGGCTGTAATTTGCATTTCCCTGAGGCCTGCAGATGCGGGCACCTTCCCATGTGCGATGGGTCACATGTACCTCTCTGTGTGTGAAATGTCCATTCTCATACTTGGCCCATTTAAACTAATTGGGTTGTCTGCATTTTGATTGTTTGCTTCCCGGCGCTCTTTATATATTCGGAACACAAAACCTTTGTCAGAGATTGTCCTGTAACCCGCTCCCCCCACCCCCCCGCCCCAGTTCCTGGATTGCCTACTTGTTTTCTTTTTTAAAAAAAAATTTAAAAATATATTTTTATTGATTTCAGAGAGGAAGGGAGAGGGAGAGAGAGAGAAATATCAATGATGAGAGAGAATCATGGATCGGCCGCCTCCTGCACGCCCCCCACTGGGGATCGGGATCACAACCTGGGCCTGTGCCCTGACCGGGGACCAAACCAGTGACCGACCTCCTGGTTCCACGCTCAACCACTGAGCCCCGCCGGCCGGGCCATACTTGTTTTCTTAACGGTGTCTTTTGACGAGTAGAAAAAGTCCATTTTGATGAAAACCAACGTGTTGATTTCTTTGCTTGGGCCCCTGGTGCTTTTCTGACCTGAAAAAAATCTTGGCCTGTTGTGGGAGCAAACGCCAGTGAACGACCCCTGGAGTCCAGACCCAATTAAAACGTAGGGAGTAGCCGAAACCAGTTTGGCTCAGTGGATAGAGCGTCGGCCTGTGGACTGAAGGGTCCCGGGTTCGATTCCGGTCAAGGGCATGTACCTTGGTTGCGGGCACATCCCCAGTGGGAGGTGTGCAGGAGGCAGCTGATCGATGTTTCTCTCTCATCGATGTTTCTAACTCTCTATCCTTCTCCCTTCCTCTCTGTAAAATATCAATAAAATATATTTTTAAAAAAATAAAAAATAAATAAAAATAAAATGTAGGGAGCCTTTATCAGCCGGCCGGCGACTGCTCTGCCTTTCTCCACGCGGGGAGTCCAGAGAGCAGCCCTGACCCTTTGTGCAGGACCCCTTTTAAGCACATTCACCACATCCTGTTTTTGCAGAGCAAGCAATTTAAGACAGAACAGTTTTTAATGTCAGGGTCATGTTACCGACGACCATGTCATTCACAGGGTCATCCTGGTCTCCAGAAAGCTGACCGTGTCCTATCTTGCAAGGCTATTTTGTGAGGTGCAGCTGGGATTCAAGGCTCAGTCGCCGAGGAGGACGCACGCTCAAAAATTTCTCCTCTCTACCACGGCCCACCCCAAGGTCATGAAGATTTTTCTCTTAAGTTTTCTTCCAGAAGGTTCTGGGTTTTCTGTTTTGGCCTAGGCTCCATCCTGAATTCCTTTTTGTTCAAAGGGTGAAATACGATTCGAGGTTCATTTTTTTTTTTTTTTTTCTCTATGAGCCTCCAGCGATTCCAGCACCATTTGTTAACCAGAGTTTCTCGCCCGTGGCGTTGACTTGGCATCTGAGTTGAAAATCGATGGGCCGTATGTCTGTCTGGGAGTCTGTCTATTCCTGGACTCCCCTTTCTGCTTTCCATTAACCCGTTTGTCTAGCCATCTGCCCGGGCCACGCTGTCTTAATTACAACAGCTTCAAAGCGAGCTTTTAAAGTGTAGGGCCTTCAGCCAAAACCGGTGTGGCTCAGTGGATAGAGCGTCGGCCTGCGGACGGAAGGGTCCCAGGTTCGATTCCGGTCAAGGGCACGTACCTTGGTTGCGGGCACATCCCCAGTAGGAGGTGTGCAGGAGGCAGCTGATGGATGTTTCTCTCTCATCGATGTTTCTAACTCTCTATCCCTCTCCCTTCCTCTCTGTAAAAAATCAATAAAATATATTTAAAAAAAATAAATAAAATGAATTAGAACCATCTTGAGGAAGACTGGTTAAGGGCCTGCTGGAATTTTGACGGGACTGGCGATGCGCGTGTGCGTTACTTCAGGGACAATGATTCTCTTAGAGAGGTTGAGTTTTCCCGTCTACATGCGCAGCAGATCCAGTTATTTAGGCCCCTCCGTCGTTTCTCCTCAGCAACGTTTTCTAGCTTTCCATTAAAAATTTTTTTCCCCGTTATTTTGATTCCTACAAATTTGATGTGTTTGATGCTATTGTAGATTTTTTAAAAATGTGATTTCCCAATGGTTCATCTACATTGACCCTTTCCTCCTCACTCTGGCAGAGTTTACTTATTCGTTCTGCTAATTTTGTAATTTCAAAAGAATTTTCTACCGGTAAAATCACGCCTTTTTTCTTTCGTTAATATCCTCCCCCGAGAATATCTTTTCCATTGATTTTTAGAGAGAGTGGAAAGGAGGGAAGTGGGGGGAGAGAGAGAAAGAGAGAGAGAGAGAAACATCGATGTGAGAGAGAAACATTGATCAGTTGCCTCCTGCCTGCGCCCCGATGGGGGATCCAACCCGCAACCTGGATCCAGACTCGAATCCGAGACCCTTTGGTGCCCGGGACAGCGCTCTAGCCCCTGAGCACACCGGCCAGGGCGACTTACTCCGGTTTTGTTGAAGTCTTTTTGTGTCCATGTCTCTGAGGGCGCTGGGCTATCACGTCGTCTTCTTGTGATAGCTTGACTGGGCTGGTCTCAGGGTGATGGGGGTGCACGGAGTTTGGTTTCTGGAAGAGGCTGTGTGGGGGCGCTGTTTCCCCCAGGCTGTGTGCTCGCCTTCACCTGCCACACCATCGGGGTGGCACTTTCTCTGCGGCAACGTTATAAGTGGCAAGTGGAGCCCTTTTCATAGACGTGGGGCTATTTTTTAAATATATATATACTAGAGGCCCGGTGCATGAAATTTGTGCACAGGGGAGGGGGGTGTCCCTCAGCCCAGCCTGCACCCTCTCCAATCTGGGACCCCTCGAGGGATGTCCGACCAGCCTGGTGGGATCGAGCCTAAACTGGCAGTCGGACATCCCTCTCACAATCCAGGACTGCTGGCTCCCAACTGCTCGCCTGCCTGCCTTCCTGATTGCCCCTAACCGCTTCTGCCTGCCAGCCTGATCACCCCCTAACCACTCCCCTGCCAGCCTGATTGATGCCTAACTGCTCCCCTGCCAGCCTGTTTGGCCCTAACTGCCCTCCCCTGCAGGCCTGGTCACCCCTAACTGCCTTCCCCTGCAGGCCTGGTCACCCCTAACTGCCCTCCCCTGCAGGCCTGGTCACCCCTAACTGCCTTCCCCTGCAGGCCTGGTCACCCCTAACTCCCCTCCCCTGCAGGGCTGGTACCCCCCAACTGCCCTCCCCTGCAGGCCTGGTTCCCCCCAACTGCTCTCCCCTGCAGGCCTGGGTCCCTCCCAACTGCCTCTCCCTACAGGCCGGGTCGCCCCCAACTTCCCTCCTCTGCCGGCTTGGTCACCCCTAACTGCCCTCCCCTGCAGGCTTGATCGCCCCCAACTGCCCTCCCTTGCAGGCCTGGTCCCTCCCAACTGTCCCCCCCTGCTGGCCATCTTGTGGTGGCCATCTTGTGTCCACATGGGGGCAGGATCTTTGACCACATGGGGGCAGCCATCTTATATGTTGGAGTGCTGGTCAATCTGCATATTACTCTTTTATTAGATAGGATAGAGGCCTGGTGCACGGGTGGGGGCCAGCTGGTTTGCCCTGAAGGGTGTCCCGGATCAGGGTGGGGGTTCCCTTGGGGTGTGGGGCAGCCTGGGCGAGGGGCCTGTGGTTTGCTGGCCGGCCATGCCCCCTGGCGACCCAAGCGGAGGCCCTGGTATCTGGGGTTTATTTATCTTCTACAATTGAAACTTTGTAGCCTGGAGCAGAGCCAAGCCTTCTGCTTGCTCCGTGGCAGCAGCCCTTTTTTTTTGGATTTATGTATCTTCTATAATTGAAACTTTGTAGCCTTAAGCGGAGGCCTGAGCCAGCCAGTGTGTGCGGAAAGCTTGGCTTCCTCCATCACCGGGGGCAACCCTAGCCTCCTGCTCTTTCCAGCTCTGTGGCTGCCACCATTTCTTTTTTCTTTTTCTTTTTTAATTTTATTTTAATAAATCTTTATTCAGATTATTACAATTGTTTCTCCTTTTTCCCCCCATAGCTCCCCTCCACCCAGTTCCCACCCCACCTTCTGCCCTTACCTCCCCCCCACTGTCCTCATCCATAGGTGTATGATTTTTGTCCAGTCTCTTCATGTACCACCATATCCCTTTCACCCTGAGAATTATCAGTCCACTCCCTTTCTATGCCCCTGATTCTATTATATTCACCAGATTATTCTGTTCCTCAGGTTTTTAATTCACTTGATTTTTAGGTTCACTTGTTGATAGATATGTATTTGTTGTTCATAATTTTTATCTTTACTTTTTTCTTCTTCCTCTTCTTTAAGAATACCTTTCAGCATTTCATATAATACTCATTTGGTGGTGATGAACTCCTTTAGCTTTTTCTTATCTGTGAAGCTCTTTATCTGACCTTCAACTCTGAATGATAGCTTTGCTGGGTAGAGTAATCTTGGTTGTAGGTTCTTGCTATTTATCACTTTGAAAATTTCTTGCCACTCCCGTCTGGCCTGCATAGTTTCTGTTGAGAAATCAGCTGACAGTCGTATGGGTGCTCCCTTGTAGGTAACTAACTGTTTTTCTCTTGCTGCTTTTAATATTCTCTGTCTTTTGCTCTTGGCATTTTAATTATGATGTGTCTTGGTGTGGTCCTCTTTGGATTCCTTTTGTTTGGGGTTCTGTGTGCTTCCTGGACTTGTAAGTCTATTTCTTTCACCAGGTGGGGGAAGTTTTCGGTCATTATTTCTTCAAATAGGTTTTCAGTATCTTGCTCTCTCTCTTCTTCTGGCACCCCCATAATTCTGATGTTGGTACGCTTGAAGTTGTCCCAGAGTCTTCTTACACTATCTTCAACTTTTTGGATTTTTTTTTTTGCTTTTTGCTTTTTCAGTTGAGTGTTTTTTGCTTCTTTGTATTTCAATTCTTTGACTTGATTTTTGTGTTCCTCTAGTCTGTTTCTGGGTCTCTGTATAATATTTTTTATTTCAGTCAGTGTATGTTTAATTTCTAGTTGGTCCTTTTTCATATCTTCGAGGGTCTTGTTATATTTATCGGCCTTTTCTAGGATATTCTTGAAAAGCCTTATAACCGTGGTTTTGAATTCTATATCCAGTCGTTTGTTTTCCTCCATTTCTTTCGTTTGTGATCTGATTCTTTGACGCCGCATTTTCACTGCTTCCCTGAGTTGGTAAGGTAGATTTGTGTGCTAGGTTTCCTATATGGCCCAGTGGATTGGCCTCCCCAGTTAACCTGAGGTGGACACTCTTGGTGCACCCCTTTGTGGACTGTGTGTACAGCCTTGTTGTAATGAAGTCTTTATTGTTGTTGGTATCACTGGGAAGAATTGACCTCCAGGCCAGTTGGCTGTGAGGATCACCTGTGTCTATGCTGGGAGAAGTTCGGTGCTGGAGACAGCCTTATAGGATTAGATTTGCCAAATTGCAATAGCCTCTGTGCTCAGCTTGGATGGGGTGGAGTCTCAGTCTTGGCTTCCCGTCAGCCTTGCCCTTGCGCGCACGTATGCGCCTTCAGACCTCTGCCTTCCCCGGCTCCCGAGTCTCCGCCCAAGAGTCCAGACTCCCCCCACAAGAGCGTGGGTCCCCAGGGGCTCACCTGGAACTGGGGTTCACTGCAGTCAGAACTGGGGCTCAGTGCGGTCGGGGGCTTCCTTCCCCCTTCCGCCAGAGAAAGTCAGCCAGGCTCTCAGCCGCCCTTCCTCTCTGCGCGCACAAAGACCCTTTGCCGTACCTCCAATTCTCTGTGAGCTTTTCTCTTTCCTTCTAGTTGTAGAATTTTCACTCAGCCAGCTTTCCTGTGGTTCTGGATGGTGTCCGTTCTGTCTTTTAGTTGTAGTTTTGAAATTGTTGTGCGAGGCAGCAGTTTAGGTGCTTACCTATGCCGCCATCTTGGTTTCTCCGGCTGCCGCCATTTCTGTTTGGTTTTATGTATCTTCTATCATTGAAACTTTGTAGCCTTGAGTGGAGGCCTGGGCCGTCCAGGGCAGGTGGACTTGGCTTCCTCCATCGCCGCGGGCAACCCTAGCCTCCTGCTCTTTCCAGCTCCATGGCTGCCGCCATTTCTGTTTGGGTTTATGTATCTTCTATCATTGAAACTGTGTAGCCTTAAGTGGAGGCCTGGGCCGGCCAGGGCAGGCGGAAAGCTTGGCTTCCTCCATCGCCGGGGAAACCCAAGCCTCCCTCCTGCTCTCTGTGGCCGTAGCCATCTTGGTTGGGTTTATTTGCATATTCACTCCTGATTGGCTGGTGGGCGTGGCTTGTGGGTGTAGCGGAATGATGGTTAATTTGCATATTACTCTTTTATTAGATAGGATATTTATTGATTTCAGAGAGGAAGGGAGAGGGAGAGAGAAACATCCATGATGAGAGAGAATCATCGATCGGCTGCCTCCTGCACGCCCCCCACTGGGGATCAAGCCCGCAACCCAGGCACGTACCCCAACCACCGGGAATCGAACCATGACCTCCTGGTTCATAGGTCAGTGCTCAACCGCTGAGCCGTGCCGGCCGGGCAGATACAGGGCTGTTCTTCCTTGTGTCTGTTTTGATCATCTGTGTCTCTCAAGGAACGTTTCCAGTCCGTTTGAACGGCCAGATTGTGGGTCTCGGAGTGCCAATAACGTGGAAATCTCATTCGCTTCATGCCCGTAGGACCGGGCGTGGCGGCTCCCCTCCGTGCCTGACACTGGTCACTTCCTTTCATTCGTCTTGATCAGGCCGAACGGGAGCGTGTCGGGGTTACTGACCCTCGCCCATCACCAGTGTGCGGGTGCATCCATCCTCTCTCTGTCTGTCTGTTTGCTCCCTCCTGTCTCTGCCCTGAGTTCTGCGGGGTTTGGTTTCCGTCCCGCAGTCCTGGGCCGGGCCTGCTTCCCAGGAGGGGCAGGTCTGGGTTCCACAGGCTCTCTCGGGGGGGGGGGGGGGGGGGTCTGGGGTGCCCTTCCTCCTGCACTGGCCACGGGGTGGGGGCACGGCCTGGTCTGAAACCCAGGCTCCCGGGCCCAGCCCCAGACTAACCTTGGGGACTTGGGGGACAGAGCAAGGGGGCAGTGATGCCAGGCTCTGCCCTCACGTGGGCCTCGGTGTCCTGCTGCCCTGCATGGCCCAGCGCCCCGCCCTGCGTGGCCTCGGGGACGGGTCTGCTGAACTGGCTCCGCATGGAGCCACCTGCGGCCACTGGGGGGCAGTGTGGACCCAGGAATGTGTGTGTAGCCCCTCAGCCTCTCACAGGACTCCTCAGACCCGCCCCATCTGCGCCCCTCCCCTCCTTGGCCCCTTCTTATGGGAGCCCCTCCCACTCTGGGCCCCATGTGGTGTCAGTGGTTAAGTGGGTGGAGCGCCGCAGGGTCCACTAGGCCCAGCAGGTGGCGCCAGAGCTCAGGGAGTAGACGGTCCACCGGCTGCAGGGGTGGGAGGGGGCCAGCTCTTAGGGGATGTCCATCTCCCCGCCCCTCCTCCGGGGAGCCCTGGCCTGGCGTGTGGGGCCTTGCTGAGCTCCGGCTCCACGTCCCACGTCCCACGTCACTTACTAATCACTGCTGGTGGGAGGCGGGGTGCATTCTGGGGGAGGCTGGGGGGAGGCCAGGTGCAGGCTGGGGGAGCCTGTGGGAGGCTGGGAGAGCCTGGGGGAGGCTGGGTGCAGGCTGGGGGAGGCTGGGTGCAGGCTGGGAGAGGCTGGAGGAGGCTGGGAGAGCCTGGGGGAGGCTGGGAGAGGCTGGGGGAGGCTGGGGGAGGCTGGAGGAGGCTGGGAGAGGCTGGAGGAGGCTGGGTGCAGGCTGGGGGAGGCTGGGGAGGCTGGGGGAGGCTGGGTGCAGGCTGGGGGAGGCTGGGGAGGCTGGGGGAGGCTGGGTGCAGGCTGGGGGAGGCTGGGGAGGCTGGAGGAGGCTGGGTGCAGGCTGGGGGAGGCTGGGGAGGCTGGAGGAGGCTGGGTGCAGGCTGGGGGAGGCTGGGGAGGCTGGGGGAGGCTGGGTGCAGGCTGGGGGAGGCTGGGGAGGCTGGAGGAGGCTGGGTGCAGGCTGGGGGAGGCTGGGGGAGGCTGGAGGAGGCTGGGTGCAGGCTGGGGGAGGCTGGGTGCAGGCTGGGGGAGGCTGGGTGCAGGCTGAGGAGGCTGGGGGAGGCTGGGTGCAGGCTGGGGGAGGCTGGGTGCAGGCTGGGGAGGCTGGGGGAGGCTGGGTGCAGGCTGGGGAGGCTGGGAGGGCAGGGATGCAGGGTGAGTGGGTGGGAGGCAGACACCCCTCAGTGGTCCAGGACGCCTCCCTCTGCAGCACCTGCTGGGCAGGGTGGGCCTGGAGCGGGTACTGGGGGAAGGAGGGGGGCGGGTCTCTGAGGAGGAGGACAAGCCCCCCTCCTACCACCCTGGAGCGGGGCAACTGTCCCCTCAGGCCTCCGCTGTGCCAGCAACCCCCCCAGTCCTCCCCTCCCCCCGGGGACTGAGCTGTGAGCCCCCACAGTGCGCACCCCCCACGTGGGCAGTGTCTGGGCAGCGCTATGGGCAGGGAGCTCAGTGGGGGGTTGGGGTGCCCTGAGTGGGGAGGGGCCATGGGCTAAGGGGTGTTTGTTGTGCCAAGGTGGGCGGGGCGGGGTGTGCCAGCCCCCAGGCCCCCCCCCAAACAAATCAGCGCTGCAACATATGGTCGGCGGCCTCTGCTTGCAAGAAGAGAGTCTGGGAAGCCTGTCCCGCCCCTGTGGCCTGTCCTGGCCCCGAGTCACGGTCCTGGTGGTGCCGGGGACACTGAGGTCCAGAGCAGGAAGCTGGTCAGGGCAGGCTCTGGGTCCCCCCAACAGGATGCCGGGAGTCCCAGAACAGGCAGCCGGAGCCCGGCACAGCGCCCCCAGGCCCGCCCAGGCCCTGAGCACATCTCAGGAGCCACGTGGCCGCCCTCTCCATTCGCAGGCGGCCTCCAGCCCGGACACATGACAGGGAGCGGCTCCTAGATGCACACGGGGTGACGGGAGGGGCCACGGAGGGCCCTCCTGGCTCCCAACCCTTCAGGTGCAGAGCCCAGGGCCTGTAACGGGACGGGCACCCCGAGGCAGGCCGTGAGGGGCCGGAATTGTCCCGGCACGCGCTCTGGCCGGCGTCTCCCAGGTTCACGGGACGGAGGGCCGCCGCGGCCAGGCCCAGGTCCTGGCTCAGGTCCACAGGCCCCTGGGCCCCTGGGCTCCCCCGAGTCCAGCCGAGGGTGGGCAGGCCCCGCAGGGGGCGGCGGGCAGGGATCGTGGGAAGGAGCCACAGGTGTCGCCGGCCTGGGGGTGGCGGTTTAGCCAAGGCAGCCGGAGAGGGAGGCGCAGCTGGGAAACCACAGGCGACAGGCCCCTGGGGTGGGCAGGGCCGGAGCGGGCCGAGCTCTGTGGCTGGGAAGCTGCGGTGCAGGGGGCCCTCCCACCCCACCCCTCCTGGAACGCTGGAGAAAGACCCCTCAGCCTGAGTGATCCCCGCTTCGCTCCAAGCCCACACGTCCTTCCGCTGGCCCTCAGGGACCTCCCTGGAGACCGTCTAGCCCCGTGGTCGGCAAACTGCGGCTCGCGAGCCACAGGCGGCTCTTTGGCCCCTTGAGTGTGGCTCTTCCACAAAAGACCACGGCCTGGGCGAGTCTATGTTGAAGAAGTGGCGTTAGAAGAAGTTTAAGTTTAAAAGATTTGGCTCTCCAAAGAAATTTCCATCGTTGTCCTGTTGATATTTGGCTCTGTGGACTGATGAGTTTGCCGACCACTGATCTAGCCCAACCCCGCATTGTACAGGAGGGGAAACTGAGGCCCAGGGCCCAGCCAGCCTCCTGGTCTCTCCCTCAGCAGCCCCTTTTCTGCTGGGACCCTGTTTCAGCCCGTCGCCTACGCAGCGTCTCCTGCCTCCAGGCTGCAGCGCCAGCCGCGCCCGCACCTCACCGTCCCCATCCCGGGCCCCGAGATGCAGATGGAAACAAACCCGTCCATGCCTGCGGGACCCCTCTTTAAAAAGTGCATTTTTACTGATTTCCGAAACGAAGGGAGAGGGAGAGAGAATCGTGGATCGGCTGCCTCCTGCACGCCCCCCACAGGGGATCAAGCCTGCACCCCGGGCACGTGCCCTGACCGGGAATCGAACCGTGACCTCCTGGTTCACAGGTCGATGCTCAACCGCTGAGACACACCAGCCGGGCCTGCTCAAACCTCTGGTGGTTCCCCCATTGCCCTCAGAATAAAGCCCTGCCCCACAAGGTGGGTGGCTCCCTGCCCAAGGCCCCGCCCCCACAGGCCCCACCCTCACAGGCTCCGCCCCCAGCTCCCAATTCCCAGCCTCATCGCCTGGAGCAGGGGTCCTCAAACTTTTTAAACAGGGGGCCAGTTCACTGTCCCTCAGACCGTTGGAGGGCCGGACTATAGTTTAAAAAAAAAAAACTATGAACAAATTCCTATGCGCACTGCGGGTCCGGGACGCGTCGGCTGCTAAGCAGGACAGGCAGCGGCACCCGGCGGGCCGGATCCATGTCCTCGGCGGGCCGCATGTGGCCCGCGGGCCATAGTTTGAGGACGCCTGGCCTGGAGGCTGGTGGACCCTGTCTCCTCCATTTCTAGGAGGCCCTGCTGCTCTTCCTGCCCCCCCGTACCCCCAGCCCCCCGCCCCCCAATGCTGGCACCTCTCGTGTCTGGTCCTCGGCTCCGGGGCCACATCTTCGGAGCTGCTTTCTGAGCCCGAGCCCAGGGCAGGCGGCTCAGGAGCCCAGGGGAGTCCCTTCACATCTTTTTCTGTTTACTCCTCACCCGAGGAGGAGCGTTTCCCACTGACTTTTAGAGAGAGTGGGAGGGAGGGGGAGAGAGGAACACTGACGTGAGAGAGACACATAGGTTAGCGCCTCCCGCACAGCCCGTGATGGGGATTGAACCGGGACCCTTCCGTCTGGGGCCGGCGCTCTATCCGCGGAGCAAACCGGCTGGGGCGTTCATGTCTTTTAGTCAGAAGACAAAACTGAACCTTATTCTGTGTTTCTCTTTACACCGACACAACCACACAATCTAATTTTCACTATTTCTGTTCTTTTTGGAGGAAGAGGCTCGGAAGGCAAAGTGCCGGGGGCCACGCTGGTCGCACCGGAACCTGCCCCCCGATGCCCAGCGCCTTGCTGACCGCCTGGCACCTTACCTGGGCCTGGCCCGCCTGCCCAGACCTGTGCCTGGGCCCCGGCCCCGCACGGCGCTGGTGGACGCGGGGATGGTGCGGGCAGGGCTGGCTGTCCCGCCGAGGCCCTCGGGGTCGGGCCATCAGCCATGTCCCTGACTCACTCTGGTCCCTCAGCCTCAAAGCCATGCCGGGGCCCTGGGCTCGGCTGGCCTCGGGGAATGGCAGGTGGGCGCCCATCTGGGGGGGCAGGAGGGCCCCAATCTGCTGGTACCAAAAGGGCTTTGAAGCAGCCCGGGGGCCCCGTAAACTGGGCGATGAGGGTGATTAAGGCCCAGGAAACCCAGACGGGCAAGGGCCTCCTGGGAGCAGCGGCTCCGACTGCCGGGCGTGTTGGGGGCTGGGGGGGGGTGGTCTGGCCCCGAGAAGAGGTGTCCACCCCCTCACCCTCGGGGCTGGTCAGGGCACAGGCTGGGGGCTGGGGGCTGGGTACGTCATCAGTCTCCCCATAACTGGGTGACGTGGGCCGAGCACCCATTTCACAGCTGGGCAAACTGAGGCTCCACGAGTTACCCTGCCCAGGCTGGTGACCCCCCTGCGCCCTTGCCAGCAGGCTCCCCAGCTCCTGGGGCCGAGCACGCGCCTGGGTGGGCTGTGCCTGGGGCTGGGCCCGGCCTCCTCAGGGGCTGTGCTGTTCTCAGCCCCAGCCAGTGCCCATGGCAGCAGGGGGTCTGGGCCAGGACCCCCCCAGGGGACATTCCCACAAAAAAAGTCCAGTGTGGGCTTCAGCGGGGGGGCGGGGCGAGGGGGCACGTGGCTGTGGCTCAGGGCTTCCCTATAAGAAGGGCCACGCTGGCCGCACCCTCGGGGGCCCGTCGGAAGCCAAACTGGAGCTGGGGAATGTCAACAGCGCAGGCCAGCAGCTGGCACCTGGTGCCTGCAGGTCCCCTCCACACTGAGTGCCTGTGCTATTTATAGCACCACTGGAGCAGCCTGCAAACACTGTCAGCCCCTCCCCACGGCCCGTGACCTCAGCCCATGTTTGAACTCTCGATGGGCAAACATGCCAGATAAGCGTGGAGATCAGAGCTGCCAATAAACCGCTCCCCCGCCCCAGCAGCTTCCCAGCCGACCCTGCATGGTGCAGGGGCCTCAGAGCCCGGGCTGACCCCACCCCACCCCCACCCCTGGGCGGATCCAGCTCTGACTTACCAGCCCGGGGTCTCCCACACCTCTTCGCCGCCCCCCCCCGAAGGGGCCCACCCATTGAAGGCAGCTTCCGCCCCAGGTGGGTGCCGATGGGATCAGACTGAGGCCTGTCTCCAGCATGTGGCCGACTGGGCTTCTGGTCAGACCGACTTGGGTCACGTGTGGGGCACGTCCACAAATCACTGTTCCTGTCTGGCTGGGCTCCTCTTGGCCACGGCGGCCCCTGGAAATGCCCTTTGTGGGGGGGGCGACGTGCTGACGCAGCCGCGGCTCACAGCCCTGGTCCCACCAGGTGACCCGGCCTCCCACAGCCACGCCAGCCTGCCAGGCTCCCTTGGCACCCCCAGGCCTGCAGTTTGCTCTCCCCCACAACCCCATTCCACTCTGTCTGGTCCAAGTCCGGGAGAGGTCACAGCACCCGGCAGAGAGGGCCATCCATCACCTTCCAGATCCTGGGGCGTGGCCTCTGCCTATGTCAGAGCTCAGCCTACAGCTAGGATTAAGGATCAGTCTATGAATGGGATCAGGGCTCAGTCTATGAATGGGATCAGGGCTCAGTCTGTGAATGGGATCAGGGCTCAGTCTATGAATGGGATCAGGGCTCAGTCTATGAATGGGATCAGGACTCAGTCTATGAATGGGATCAGGGATCAGTCTATGAATGGGATCAGGGCTCAGTCTATGAATGGGATCAGGGATCAGTCTATGAATGGGATCAGGGCTCAGTCTATGAATGGGATCAGGGATCAGTCTATGAATGGGATCAGGGCTCAGCTGTGGCTGGGATCAGGGTTCAGCCTGAGCTGGGGCCAGGACTTGGTCTGGACCAGTGGTCGGCAAACTCATTAGTCAACAGAGCCAAATATCAACAGTACAATGATTGAAATTTCTTTCGAGAGTCCAATTTTTTAAACTGAAACTTCTTCTAACGCCACTTCTTCAAAATAGACTCGCCCAGGCCGTGGTATTTTGTGGAAGAGCCACACTCAAGGGGCCAAAGAGCCGCATGTGGCTCGCGAGCCGCCGTTTGCCGACCACGGGACTCTGGACAGCGTGTTTGCCCCCAGTGGTTCCAAGTCGAGTTGCTGCAGCTGAACTTTGCTTCCTCTTGGCCGGCACCCAGCAGCGATTCCCGGGGGAGAGGCTCCATTCCCGCCAGTCACATTCCCACGCCTGACTGGGGGCCTGCCAGGGAGCGGTGGGGTGTCCAGGGGCTGCTCCAGGGGGCGTGCATCCCCAGCCTCTGACGGCGCCCTCCGGGACTTGCAGATGGAGCTCTAACCTGCGGGGTCTGCGAGGCGGGCGGGGCGGGGGGAGCACTTCGGAGGCCTGCTTCCCGGGGGCCTGGCCTGGCTCGTGCACCCAGCCCTGGGGCTGCGCCTCCCTGGGCCTCAGGGTCCCCATACGACAACAGAAAGAGGAGGGTTTGTTCGAGGCACCCCTCTAGCCTGTCCTGCACCCACTGCTCCCACGCCCACGTCTCACTGGGATCCGTGGCAGGCTCGGGCCTCGGGGCCTTGGCTGCGGTGGGCTGCAGCGTGCTGTGGGCTGGGGTCCCGAGAGGAAGGAACCCGTTTGTCTTTAAAAACCACAGGCTCCCCCCGGGACCCCGTGGGCTGGGGAGACCCGCAGGCCGGCCTGACCCCAATGAGACAGACTCGCTCGGGACTCAGGCTCTGTCACCAGAGGGGCCCAGACACCAGCAGGGACGGGCCGGCCGCTGGAGGTCTGGGCAGGGCCCAGGGGAGACTGCCCGCCTCAGCTGGAGGGGGGCCTGCCGGTTCTGCTGGGCCGAGCCGAGGTAGCCGCCGGGACCTGTGCGAGGCCTGAGAAGCAGGTGCCACATGAGAACCGGGTGTCCCCCCGCCCATCAGACTCGGGGGCCCCTGGGGATTCCCGACTTTCTGCCTCAAAGATGCCTCCGTGATGCCTGGAGGACGAAGACCCGGCTGTGAGGTTTTCCTGTTGGGCCTCCCACCAGCCGGGCAGCCGCCCCACATCCCACCCTGCAGACGGGGAAACCGAGGCCAGCAGCGCTGCCCACCACCCGGGGTCTGACCAGGTGCTGAGCGCTCTGCCTGCCTCATTCCCCGCAGGTGTCCCCGCTCTCAAAGGAGGGATCCCCGCTTTCAAAGGAAGGAAATTGGCCCGGTTGGCGTGGCTCCGTGGTTGAGCGGCGACCTATGAACCCAGAGGTCACGGTTCGATTCCCGGGCAGGGCACATCCCGGCTTGTGGGCTCGATTCCCTGCAGGGGGCGTGCAGGAGGCAGCCGGTTGGTGATGTTTCTCTCTCATCCACGTTTCTGTCTCTCTCTCCCTCTCCCTTCCTCTCTCTCCAAAATTAGTAAGAACATATTTAAAATGAAAAAGCATACAAAGGAGGCAAACTCAGGGCCAAAGAGGGGCCAGGCCTTGGTCCCGGTCCCTGGGCCCCACTCTAGGAAGGCCGGGAGCCAGCCTCCTCCACCCCCGCTCCGTGCCCTCTGCCCTCTGCCCTCTGCCCTCTGGGGGGGGGGGTGTGCAGCAGCAGGCGGCAGGCTGGGACACGTGCCCCCGAGGGCCGGCCTCCGCAGCTGCTCCCACTCCAGGCTGTGTCTGGACTTGCAGGGCCCCAGCCCCCGGGCCCGGAGGGAAGCCTCACCCACCTTCGGAGGATCAGGAGGACAAGTCCCGGCGCGGCCCCACTCCCGAGCCAGCTCCGAGCGTGAGAAAATGCCGCGCGGAGGAAGGTGTGGCAGGTGGCCGGGCATGAGCACCAGCAACCAACAAGTGCCCGCTCCTCGCCCTTCCCGGAGCTGGCCTGGGCACCACCCCTCCCCCCTCGGGCAGAGGGCCCCTTCTGGCTCAGTGCCACCTCCCCATCAGCTCTGCCCCCTCAGCACCGCGCCACTGCCCACGGCTGCCCACCGCTGCCCACCGCTGCCCACCACCACCCACCGCTGCCCACCACCACCCACAGCTGCCCACCACCACCCACCGCTGCCCACCACCACCCACCGCTGCCCACCGCCACCCACTGCTGCCCACGGCTGCCCACCGCTGCCCACGGCTGCCCACCACCACCCACCACTGCCCACCGCTGCCCACCACCACCCACCACTGCCCACCACTGCCCACCGCTGCCCACCACCACCCACCGCTGCCCACAGCTGCCCACCACTGCCCACCATCACGCACCACTGCCCACGGCTGCCCACCACTGCCCACCACCACCCACCACTGCCCACAGCTGCCCACCACTGCCCACCACTGCCCACCGCTGCCCACCACCACCCACCGCTGCCCACAGCTGCCCACCACTGCCCACCATCACGCACCACTGCCCACGGCTGCCCACCACTGCCCACCACCACCCACCACTGCCCACAGCTGCCCACCACTGCCCACCACCACCCACCACTGCCCACAGCTGCCCACCACTGCCCACCACCACCCACCACTGCCCACAGCTGCCCACTGCTGCCCACCACTGCCCATGGCTGCCCACCGCTGCCCACCACTGCCCACAGCTAGAGCCCCGTGCGTGTCCCACGAGGAGGCTGAGCTGGGCTGTGTGGCCACGTGGCCGCCGGGGTCTGCCAAGAGGCAGGTTCCAGAGCACTGCCCACCCCTCGCCCGTCAGGGCCACTGAAGCCAGCGCTGTGCCAGCCCGGAGACTCCCCGAGAGGCCCCTGCTCCCCAACAGGAGGGCAGAGCCCCGGCCCCCGTGGTCACTCAGAGCCCGGGCACACATGGTCTGTCCTCTGGGCCCCGTGAGTGACCTGGGTCCTTCGTGGGCTCCTGGTTTGTGCAGAGAAGGAGGGAGAAGGAAGAGGGGGCCAGGGCCAGGAGGGGTGACCCGTGGCTGAGCAGGGGGAGGGTGAGATCCAGAAGGTCTGGGCCCCACCCCCCACATCTGTGCGGGAGGCAGCGGGCAGGAGCAGGGCTGAGGGGCGTGGGGGCTGGTGGGTGCAGGGGCCTCTGCGGCTGATGGGGGCACTGTTACCTCGTGTGCTGCCCCAGCCCCTAGGACGGCGCCAGGCCCTGACCAGGGGCTCCCCGGCCGGCCTGCTCCCCACCCCTTGGCTCACTCACCATCCCGGTCCTGGGTCCCACAGCCCCTGCCCACCCCGCCCTCCCGCCCCGCCTCCCCCAGATCTCTGTGGGCTCCAAAGTGGGTTGTTTCAGGCCCCTTCCTGGCAGAGCCCACAGACCCAGGGCAGCGGGTCGGGGAGAGAGGTCCCGGGGGCCAGGCAGCGGCACAGCCCGTGTGGCCAGGACGCCAATGGGCACAGCAGGGCAGCGGGGAGCGTGGAGGAGGCAGGACCCCCCGCAGGGCAAGTGCGACCCAGACCGAGGGCCGTGGTGGTGGGGGGTCACAGGGGTCACGCAGGGTGAGGGGGCAGCAGGCGGCTGCCAGCAGAGGACCAGCCTGCATGCTGGGGTTCAAGCTGGCGCTCAGGGAGACCCCCAATTCGTGCTCTAGACAGATGCCTCGTGTTGCCCGGCTGGCGTGGCTCAGGGGTTGGGCGTCGACCTATGAACCAGGAGGTCAGGGCACAGGCCCGGGTGGCGGGCTCCATCCCCAGTGTGGGGCGTGCAGGAGGCAGCCGATCCATGGTTCTCTCTCATCATTGATGGTTCTCTCTCTCTCCCTCTCCCTTCTTCTCTGAGATCAATGAAAATATATTTTTTAAAAAGAAACGAAAGATGCCTCGTGCGGACAGGCGCTGCCCTGACCCTCAGCCGTGAGCGCTCCCAGCTGGGTGTGCGGAGCGGCCGGAGGGCTGGAGGGGCCCGGCCGCGTGGGGGAGCCTCTGCCGCAGGGCCAGCCCCCTCCCTCGAGCCCACCTCTGAGGACCCTGCCCCGCAGCTCCCCACAGGGAGGAGGCCCATAGCCTGTGCACCCCGTCACCCCGCTCCTCCACCCTCTGCTGGAGAGGAAGGCAGGCCCTGTCACGGGCACCTGTGCTGGGAGCAGGAAGCAGGGCGCCAGGCTCCCTGCCCCCCCCCCCCCCCCGCCCCGTCCCCAGCCTGCCCGGCCCGGAGGAGCAGAGGGGTCCGTGAGGCCTAGGACGGGGCAGCTCCCGGGGGTCAGCAGCGCCCAGGGCCCACCCAGACCTGTGGCTTCGCTCCGCGCTGACTGCCTGGTCCTGAGAAGCTCGGAGGCCCCACGTGCCCGGGCAGAGCCGCCATCTCCCCAGCGCCCGGGTCCCCTCCCCGGGGCCCCATCCGAACCCTGGTCCCGGGAGACAGACACTGTGGCCCTGGCCCGGGAGAAGGCAGGACCGTCACAGGCCCAGCCCGGGGCCACCGGGAGAAGCGGACTGGGCAGCGGCCCTGTCACCAGGAGGGGCAGCGGATAGACTCCCAGAGGGGCCTAGACTCGGGTGCCAGCCCAGGCGTCTGAGGAGGGTTGGGGGCCGATGTCCCGCTGGCAGGTGGGAGACTGAGCTGTGAGGATGGAGGCTCCTGCCACACCCCTGCCCGGCTGGCAGGATGGGGGCCCCCTCCTGAGGACCCGAGGGCTGGAGCCATGGGGGCCTGGTCCCTGGCTGTCCCCGCCCCCCAGGAGAAGAGCCACGTGAATTGGGTTGGCAGGGGCAGGTCGGGGCCTGAGCCCGAGACTCAGGTGTCTGCCATGCACTCAGCTGTGTCGCAAGAGCGGGCAGGAAGCTGGCCACGGGCACTGGGAGGGTCCGGGCGGGGGCCCTGGAGGCCTTGAGTGTGGGAACCCAGAAAGCCCCACTCTCCCCCCACAGCGGCAGGCCCACCCCTCTGCTCCCACGAAACCCACACCAGGCCCCGGGGCCCCGGTGGGCGTGGAACGGGTGTCTCCCCTCCCTTCCCCTCTCTTCCCCTCTCCTCCTGGGCCATAAGCCACACGCTGGGCCTGGCACAGAGGCTGCCCCGTGGGCAGGGGCTGGAGCCAGCGGGTCCCGGGCAGCTCTGGGAGCCCCGTGCGGGGTCAGCACCCATGGGCGCACCCCTCCATCCTGCGCCTCCCTCCCAGGTGGAGAGAGCCCAGCGGGCCCGCAGCACGGGCGGCAAAGGCCGTGAGACGGAGGAGGCAGGAGGCCGACCTGTGCCCCTCTGGCCTCAGCTGAACCCTCTCGGCCTCAGTTTTCTCCTTTCTCGAAGGGATGTTCAAGCTCCGCCCACAGCGCTCGCCCCTGCCGGCCTTCCGGGCGCCCCCAGCCCTGCGCTGCGGCCTGGCCTGGCCGAGCCTCCTCCCTGCTGGGAGCGGGCCCTGCGGCCTGGTTCCCAGCGTCTATCTCTGCTCTGGGCAATTATCTGGGATAGGCGAGGCCACCCCAGATAGCGGGCACGGGACGAGCCGGGAACGCCTTGGGCACCCACCCCCGTGCCCAGCCCCGGCCTGGTGAGCTCAGCCAGCGGCGCCCGATAACCGGCCTGCGGGGCTCTGGCCTCTGTATCCAGCGCCCTGTCAGGGAGCCGAGATAAGCAGGCCCAGAGCTCCTCCCGGCCCAGACCCGGCCCGCCGCCCGCCCGGGGCCCAGGTGTCCTGGAGGCAGGTCTGCAGCCCCCTCCCTCCCTCCCACATCCGGGGGGCTGTCCTCTGGGGGACGGTCACTCCTGGGGGGCAAGGGAACATCTTGACCCCCCCTGTCTCCCCACGGTGCAGCCGGAGCTGTGGGGGCCACCCAGGTCCCGCGCATCCGCCTCCTCGGGGCCCATCTACGCCGGGACTCGCCTCCCTGCCGCCGGGCCCTCGCTCCCCAGCCCCCGGGCCTGCAGTGACCGTGTGGCTCCTGCCCAGGGTGGTCAGCCAGGGCCTGGCCTGACCCCTCCAGCCTCTCCAGCAGGGGCCCCGGGGTGGGCCTGGCCGAGGGCATTGGCCAAGGGCGTGCGCCCTGGACTCCTCAGGGCCTCCATCCCCTGTGGAGGGTCCCCCCACCCCATGTACAGGGAGGGAGAGTCTTGATCACATGTGGGGGTGGGGGGGTGCGGCTGGGACCCCAGGGCGGCTCTAGGACCAGAGCCAGGCCTCCTGCTCTGCCTCGGGGGCAGGTTTGGGGGATTCCGGGACACAGGCCATGGGCCGGGGCTAGGCTTGGTCAGCCCCCCTGGGAGGAAGGACGGTGGGACAGGAGCGAGGGCAGGTGTGGGCTGGGATCCCATGGCCGGCCCCGCCCCAGCTGGTGGGTGGGCTGTGACGGTGGCCGCCCGGGCCACCCGAGCCGGTGGGCTGCCTCCGGGTGACGCCGCGGCCGCCTGTCGCGTGCAGCCAGCCTTCCGGACCCACGTCCATTGCACAAGCCCGTGAGGGGCCGATTGCACCACTGGACACAAAGGGCCGATTGCACCACTGGGCTCCCAGCCGCTTCCTCTTTGCTCTGTTGCCGCCTCAGCACAGGGTGCGCGGAGACCTGGCCCCCCGCCCCCCCCCCCCCGCGCCCGGGCAGGATGCAGACCTCTAGCTGCTCCATCCCTCGGCAGGTCCCGGAGCTGCACCCTGGCTCTGTGAGCTGGGCTGGGGCGGGATCCACAGCCTGAGTCTGCCCTGGGCCTGGCCTCCAGGCTGCCAGGCCCACCAGTGAACGCTGGGCCACAGAGACTCATGCAGTCCCCACAGAGGAGAACTGAAGGTCCAGAGAGGCGCCTAGCCTTCAAGGGCCCCTGAAATGCCTCCTCCAGGAAGTCCTCCTGGACTGCTCTACCTGGAAAGGGCTTAGCTTCCCCAGGCCACGGGGAGGCCTGCCCCACCTGCTGCTACCCCTCCACTCCCTTGGGGGCTGCTTGGGGACAGGGGGTATGTCCCGCTCTTCCCCGTCTCCCTCCACCGAACTCGGCATACGGCAGGCACTCCCTCCATGCTCACTGACCGCCTCAGTTTCTTCGCCTGTAAGGGGTGATGCTTCCCCTCGAGGAGGAGGGCTCAGGCGATGACACGGCCTGTCTGGGAGGCTCAGGGAGCGGGGGGAGCAGGGCCGTGGGGCCAGGGGAGGCTCCGTCCCAGGAGCCAGGCCTCACGGTGCCGCACGTGGGCTCGGAGCCCTCAAGGCGGGCGAAGCAAGACTGGGACCTGCCCTGCAGCCGCACCCGTGGCACCGTGGGGGGGTCGGCCGGGCGGCACCTGCTCAGGGCAGAGGACCCGGCAGACGTGGGGGAGGGGAGGAAGGAAAGACAGGGGCGGCCTCGCCTGGAGATCCCCCTTTGCTGGCCACAGCCCACGCCCCACGCCCCACGTTCTCACGGGACCAGAGCCGCCTGGGCGCGTTTGACAGCGGCTGCCTTTTATTTATTTTTTCCATTTTACAACAGGTCTCACCCCTCCTGCCCGGGATAAATCTGAGTTCACATCATCTTTTCCTTGAAAAGAAGGAACCCTTGCTCCGAGCAGACCCCCTCCCACACGCCTCCCTGAGGTCCTCGGAGGGGCAGCACCAGCCCCGGACCTCCGCCCGCCCCCCCCCCCCAGGGGAGCCCAGCAGAGCCCCGGCCCCTGCAGCGGCTCCCGGGCGCAGGCTGCGGGCCAGGCAAGCGGGCGCGGCTCCCATAATCGCATGGCTTCGGGCTGAGAGGCCCAGCTCACCTCCTCTGAGCTCTTCCTCCGGTTTCGGCCGGTGGGGAGTTTATTGCCCTGAAACGCCGGCCGTCTCCAGCGCGGGCCCGCCTCCCTGCACCTGTCCCGCTCCGGCCTCGGCTCCCAGCAGCCCCGCAGCGCACAGAGGTCCCGGGCATGTTTGAACAAGGGGCCCAGGAGCGGCTGCGTGCCAGGGCCAGGCTCAGAGCCCAGCAGCCTCCCGACCCCCCACATCTGCCGCTGCTCCCACAGGGCCACCTCTTGCCACCCAGTCTCCCCCCTTTGCAGCCACCGGAGGGCTGGCATTGTGCCAGTTTGCAGGCGAGGCTCTCAGGACCAGAGTGCCCGGGAGACTCACCCCAAGTCCCCCCGCCAGGCAGGCCGCCCCTCCAGGGTCCTCTCCCACCCACCGCCTCCGCGAGGCCTGGGGACTCACCCCAAAGCCTCACCCTCCACCCAGGCCCAGCCCCCCCCCTCCCCCCCCCGCAGAGGCCCCTGCAGACGGCCCCCCTGTGAGCTCTGGCTGGTCCCCGGCAGGCGCATGGCCGGGCCCGGCCCAGGGGGCGGGGAGCTGGGTCGGCCAGGCTACCAGCAGCCGCCTCTCCCAGCGACCCCACCCCAGAACCCCACCAGCCCCCACCAGCTCCTGTCCCCCGCCTTTGACCCACGGAGCCCCTGCTTGGCACCTTCAACCACGTCCCTCCCTGCCCACTCCTGTCCGCCCCGACAAGAAGGCGCCTCTCTGCCCCAGGTGCCCCTCCGCCTCTCCAGCTCCTCCTGCACCCGTGGCCGCCCTGGCCGAGGACCCCGTTTCAGGAGACCCCCCAGGCTCCCAGCCGCGGCCCACGTGTTCACTCTGCACTGTGCTACTCTCCTGAGCTGTCACACGCGCCACCATGGACTCCCTGGGCCCAGACCCCCCAGAGCCCATCGGACCCCAAGGCCGAGCCCCACCTCCCCCAACTTCTCCCTTGAGAGTCTCCCCGTGCCACCCCTCTGGCCACCTCCTAAAGGCCACCAATGGTGACAGCCCTGAGCAGGGGTCCCGGGCAGGAGGGAGTCCAGGCTGTTCAGGGAGGCGGCCCAAGCCCCTGGGCAGCCCCACATCCCAGGCAGGCCCCCCCAGGCCAGCGGCCGCCCCGTGTTTGGACAGCTGGCGGGCTGGGGCTGGGGGGCTGGGGCTGGCGGGCTGGGGGGCTGGTGGGGCTGGTGGGGCTGGGGCTGGTGGGGCTGGTGGGGCTGGTGGGGCTGGTGGGGCTGGGGCTGGTGGGGCTGGGGCTGGCGGGCTGGGGCTGGTGGGGCTGGGGCTGGTGGGGCTGGCGGGGCCGGGGCTGGGGCTGGTGGGGCTGGGGGGCTGGGGCTGGGGCTGGTGGGGCTGGGGGGCTGGGGCTGGGGCTGGTGGGGCTGGCGGGCTGGGGCTGGGGCTGGTGGGGCTGGGGGGCTGGGGCTGGGGCTGGTGGGCTGGGGCTGGGGGGCTGGTGGGGCTGGTGGGGCTGGTGGGGCTGGGGCTGGTGGGGCTGGGGCTGGCGGGCTGGGGCTGGTGGGGCTGGCGGGGCCAGGACTGGTGGGCCGGCCGGGGTCACTGTGACGCTCTTTCTGGAGGTGAACAGAGAGGCAGCCTGAGCAGGGCAACCTCCATCCATCCATCCGGAAGCTCAGCTGGAGGGGGGTCTGGGGGGCGGCAGGGCTGTGGGGCGGGGGCGGGGGGCCTGGCGGAGGCCCTGGAATTTGCTGCCGCTGGGATCCCGGAGGCCTCGCTCCCCTGGGCTCCAGGAAGAGGCTGGGGAGGCAGTGTTCCTGTGACCCGAGGAAGTGAAGCCCCCAACACCCCCCCTGCGGCCCCCTGTGGTGGGAGAGCCGGGGGCGGACATATGTGGACAGATGTGACGGAGAAGCTCCTGCCCTGGGCCCGGGGGCTGAGCAGAGGAGGGGCTGCCCAGGCGGGTCTGGAAGGCAGCGGGGGTGGGGTGCTCAGGGGCGGCAGGAAGATACTGAGGACCCCCACGCCCAGCCGGGACCCAGGGCATGGCTGGTGCTCATGGGGGCCTGGTGTGCCTCGGCGTCCCCTGAGCACCCCGAGAGGTTCCTCATGGCCGTGATGTCTGCCCGTGGCCTTCCCGGGCCCTGGGCGGTCCGAGGGGCTCGGGGCTCACCTTGCCCAACGGGCTGGCGGCGGGAAGCACGTGACCGTCCTCCCTGCGTGGCAGGTCTGCCCAGCCCCACGCAGCCTCACTCAGTGTGACTGCCGCCAGGTGAGACCCCGCCTGTGGGCCCTCCTGGGGCGGGACTGATGCCAGCACCCGGACTCAGCCCCCTGGGACCCTGGACGAGTCGCTGCCCAGCGGCACCTGCGCCAAGCGGCCCTCTCCTCGGGCCTGAAGGCGCCAGGCCCGTGCACCCACGTCCCCCATCCCACACCGTGGTCTGAGCAAGTAGTGGGGGTCTCCCCTCCCCAGGAGCAGGAGCAGCACCCCTGTTGGAGCTGAACCGGGAAGCCAGCCCCGGAGAAGGGGGGGTCCTGTGGGCTGGGCAGGGGCAGAGTGAGCCCTTGGCCTAGGGGGAGGAGGAGGAGGAAGAGGAGGAGGAAGAGGAGGAGGAAGAGGGGAGGGGAGGGGGGAGGAGGGGGAGAGGAGGAGGAGGAGGAAGGAGGAGGAGGAGAGGAGGAGGGGGAGAGGGAGGGGGGAGGAGGGGGAGGAGGGGGAAGAGGGGGAGGAGAGGGAGGAGGAGGAGGAGGGGGAAGGGGAGGAGGAGGAGGAGGAAGAGGAGGGGGAGGAGGGGGAGGAGGGGGAGGAGAGGGAGGAGGAGGAGGAGGGGGAAGGGGAGGAAGAGGAGGAGGAGGGGGAAGGGGAGGAGAGGGAGGGAGGAGGAGGAGGAAGGGAGGGGAGGAGAGGGGGAGGAGGGGGAGGGGGAGGAGGGAGGGGGAGGAGGGGAGGAGGGGAGGAGAGGGAGAAGGAGGAGGAGGGGGAAGAGGAGGAGGAGGGGAAGGGGAGGAGGAGGAGGGGGGAGGAGGAGGGAGGAGGAGGAGGGGAGGAAGAGGAGGGAGGAGGGGGAGGAAGAGGAGGGGGGAGAGGGGGGAGGAGGAGGAGGAGGGGGAGGAGGAGGAGGGGGGGAGGAGGAGGGGAGGAGGAGGGGGAGGGAGGAGGAGGGGGGGGAGGAGGAAGAGGAGGGGGAGGGGGAGGAGGTGGCAGCTGGGATCCGAGCAAGTGGAGGGGTGGTCTGTGCCAGACACAGCCTTGGGAGGTGGGAGCTGGCAGGTGTCTGGCTGGGCCCCTTGCTGGCCTCACACCCACGGTCCTAACGAGGGCTTCTTTCCGGGAGCTTCTGGGGTCCCTCCAGCTCTGAGCGCCTACTGTGCGCCAGGCCGGTGTTGGCGGCACTGCCTGAGCCTTGTTCTTCCTCAGAGCAGCGCTGCGAGGCCCCGGCCTCCTCCCGCCGAGGAGATCCCGGCTCAGAGAGGTCCGGCACCTTTTCCCAAGGCCCACAGCCCGCAGGGGCGGCTCTGAGTCTTGCTCCCCAGACTGTGTCCCGGATCCCAGAGCGGAGGCAGAATAAGGCCGGGGGGCGGAGGTGAGCCCTCCCCTGGCCCCCGGCCCCGCAGCCCTGCATTTCAGGCTGGGGAGCTGCTGGCAGAGGGAGGGGGCTGGTCCCGAAGTCCAGCGTCAGCCCATCAGAGGAGCCTGCCTGGCCGCGGAGCCCCGTGCCCGCCCTCACAGGGCTCAGCGGGGCTGCGTCCCCCAGCACGCACAGGGCAGTGACCCAGGCCTGGGCCAGCCCCCTGAGGCTGAGGAGCCGCGTTTTTCTGGGGCCTGGGCACCGTTCCCGGGACCCGGGTTTTTCTGCCATCGTCCGCTCCCTAGAAGAGTCCAGGGGGTGAACCTGAGGGGGCGGGGGGGGGGCAGGGGCGGGGGGGAAGGATTAAAGAAGACAGACAGAAGAATAAAGCTGGGGCTAGGTGGGACGCTGCTCTCTGATGGAGAGACAGTGCCACAGTCTGCAAGCCAAGTCTTTATTTTATAGCCAGATTCCACCAGGCACAGTGCTCAAGATGTTTACATTGTTCTCCCGGATTTGGACTCTACTCAATTACATGCACCTGAACTCTATCAAGCTTTGTTTTGGCAGCACTTGCTGCACCCCCACAGCCTACCTCACTTAGCCACGGGGGACCACAGGTTGGGACCCTGAGGTCAAGCGTACAACCATAACCTTTGGCTATCATTGTGCTGGGGGGGCTTTGCCCTCCAAGCTGGGACTTGCACGTGGCTTTGCCACGAGAGGACCTGCCCTCTCATCCATCCGTGGCTTGAACCTGTCCAAACGCTGTGGCCGCTCTCCGCAGTCCAGCTGGCTGGTGGGAGAGGGGTCTGGAGCCTGGAAGCCGAGGGAACAGGATTGCCATGTGTGGAGCTGCCTCTGGATCGCTGTGTGGCCGTGGGCCGCCCGCTTTCCCTCTCTGGTCCCTGCGGCTCTCATGGCCAAAGTTGCCGCTGAGGGCCAGCTGGGTTGGTTGGGGGACAGCCGCTCCTCCCAGCCTCCTCCTGGCTTCCTGGGCAACACCTTGGCCCGGGGAGCACTTGGGAAGCCCCTGCCACACCCCCGTGGCCACCCAGGCCTGAGAGCCGGCGCGGCAGCCTGGCCCTCCTGCTGAGTCCCCCGCACTGTCCCTCTGGAAGCTCTTGCCCCACACCGTCCCCCCGACGGGCCTCCCTTCTCTCGCCCAGGCTCACCAAAGGCCCCTCCTCCCCAGGCGCCTGCACCCCCACAGTTCAGCCGGGGGTCGGGGTGCTGGCTGCTGACCGCTGCTCCCGCCCACCACGCCAGGCCCCGGGAGGACCGGTGCAGAGGCGCTCGCACTGCGGCCCGGTGGTCAGCTGGAGGGGCTGGCCGGGAGGCGGCCACTTCCTGGGCTGGCCGGTGACTCACAAGCCCATTTCTGGGAAAGTCACCCCAGCCCCCCACCAGACCCGGATGGCGCGGAGCTCCTGGGGACCAGCTGTGGGAAGTGTGGGCGTGATTAGAGGCTGGGGGCTGGGGTGGAGGGGGGGGTCGGGGGAGGGATGAGATGGCTCGCTGGGGCTGGGACACCTCCTGCCCTCCTGAGGCTGCCTGGACCTTCCCAGCGGGCACACCGGCCCCTCCCGGGCCTGGATCTGGCTGCAAATGTGTCACAGCAGGTCCTGCGGGAGCCCCTTCCCAGGCCCCCCGAAGGACAAGAACACTCTCCGGTGGGGCGTGGGGGGAGGGTCAGGCCCTGCACTGGGCCTCACCCGGCCTGACAGCCCCCTGCGATCCGCGCCTCGGAGGCACGGAGGAGGCAGCGCGGGGGCGGGGCCGGCTGGGTGTCCGGAGGAAACGCCGCTCCTGCGCGGGGTGGGACGGGGTCTGTCCCGGCGAGGCCTCCCGGCCAGCGGCCAAGTGCCATTTGCTCAGCAGATCCCTGGAAAAACATCCTCCTGGGAGGAATCTGGGGGGCAGGGGGGGGGCCCTGGCCAGGCCGGGAGCAGGGCCCCGGCTCCTGAACAAACACGGAGTGACCCCAGCAAACGGAGCCAGGCCCCGCGGCCCCCTCCCAGGCCCATCGGCCCCCCGCGGCCGCCCTGCCGGCCCTGCAGGGAACGCGGCCGACGGCAGGGACAGCTGCCTGCCCGGGTGGGAGCAGCCCTGGGCCAGTCTTTCTTCGTTCCACACCTGAGCAGCTCGTGGTGCCAGTTCCCGTGCCCCGCGGCCCCCCCCTGACGGTGCTGGTGGTCGGGTCTGGTGTGTCCCCGGTTCGGACAGCCAGCGCCCACCAGCGTAGGCCAGGCCCGTCTCCCGGGGCAGCCTCGGCCCGGCCGCAGCAAGCCTCTCGCCTGCTGTGTCTGCGGGCCCATCTGCTCCGGATGTTGGTGTGAGTGGAGCCACCCATGACGTCACCCTCTGTGGCTGGCTCCTTGCACTCACCACAGCGTCCCAGGTCACCCATGCCTTTCCTGCTCAGGGACAGCCACGGGTGGCGCACCGGCGTGTTTACCCGCCATCTGGCCGCTGGTGTGTTTACCCGCCTCTGGCCGCCGTGACCAATGCTGCCCTGCACGCGTGTGCAGGTGCGTGTGCGGGAGTGTGTGTGGATGCGGGTGCGTGTGTGGATGCGGGTGCATGTGTGGATGCGTGTTTTCATCCTTCGTGGCATTGCTCACGTGGTGGCTCCATGTGTAATCCCGGGGGGCGCTGTCCCCTGACTCCCAGGCCCTGCCCGTCCCACACTCGCCCAGCGGATCGAGGGGCCTGATCCCCGTGCTCTCCAGCGCGCCCTGGACCACCTCCGTGCCTCCCGCCTTTGGGGGGGCGGCTGCTCCGGGAGGCACATGTGAGTGTGGGCGCTGGGCACACACCTGCGCTGGCGTGGACGCCACCCCTCTGAGGGCTGGTCGCACCCAGACCCTATTTCACTGGGGCCTGCTGGGCTGGGGCAGCCTCCCTTTGGGGGGGGGCACTGGCATTGGGGCGCAGGCCGCTTGGTCCCGCCTCCTCATGGTCAGCCACGTAGGAGTGCAGGGCGCGCTGGTCCCTCCCTTCGTAACCGCTGCACCTGCCCAGGGCTCGAGTCGGCCATCGGACCTGTGGCAGAGAGCCCGGGTCCACGTTCAGGCGGGAGGTCCTGGGGCACCCCGAGGTCCTCGGGCCCCCCAGCTGTGGTCCACAGCCACCTGAGCTCACCCCACCGGCTCCTACGGATGCACATGGCACCAGCCCCCTGCTCCCCACGCTGCTTCCTATTGGCCTGAACCGTCCTGTCCCCCCGCCCCCCGTCACGCCCTGGCCCCAGCCCCTGGGAGCCTGGAATCGGTGCTGGGCAGTGTGGCCCCGAGTCCACATTTGGTGCCGGATGGTGCTGGCAGGTGCTGGCCTCGGGGAAGGGGCAGGCCGTGGGCATTTGGGGCATCACCACAGAGGGAGCCGACCTGGGCGGCGGCGGGCGAGGCAGGCCAGCGGGGTGGGGCGCCTGCCAGTGTTCAGGGTATTCCCCAGGAATGCCATCGGGGCAGCTGCAGGGCGGGCTGGCGCTGCGGGGGGGTCTCCGGCCCCCTGGCCCTCGGCTGCCTGCTGGTGCCCTCCAGCCTGGCCCTGCCCACAGGGTTCCCACAATGGGGCTGGGAGTGGGCTCCGTCCAAGGCAAGGAGGACCCCCACCGTCCGCAGGAACCCTCCCCCGAGCATGGATACCCGGGGCCTGCCCGTCCTGGGCCCCCTCTCAGCCCCTGCGAGCTGCCGCTGCAGCCCCAGGGCGCCTGGCCGAGCCAGTCCTGGCCCCGGAGGAGCCGTGGGTGGGACGGGCGGGGCAGGGAAGCCACCCCCTCCCCATTTGCTGAGGCTGCTGCTCAGCTGTCAGCAGGAGAGCCTGGCCCAGCTGGCACCTGTCCCTGACCAAGGAGCCCCTGGCGCCTGTCCTCCCAGAGAGTTCTGCCTGTGGCCGAGACAGACAGACAGACAGACAGACGTCGGGAGAGAGCGATGCACAGAAACTTCCAGAGACAAAGACGGGGGCGAGCGATACAGAGGCCCAGCTAAGGGCGGGGGGGGGGGGCGGCCCCCAGAAAGAGGGTCCTGGAGGTGGCAGGCTCTGCGGGGGGGTAGCCCCCAGAAAGAGGGTCCTGGAGGTGGCAGGTTCTGCGGGGGTCAGGGGGGTAGCCCCCAGAAAGAGGGTCCTGGAGGTGGCAGGCTCTGCGGGGGTCAGGGGGGTAGCCCCCAGAAAGAGGGACCTGGAGGTGGCAGGCTCTGCGGGGGGTTGGGGGGGAGGGGGGCCAGCCCCCAGAAAGAGGGACCTGGAGGTGGCAGGCTCTGCGGGGGGGTAGCCCCCAGAAAGAGGGTCCTGGAGGTGGCAGGTTCTGCGGGGGTCAGGGGGGTAGCCCCCAGAAAGAGGGTCCTGGAGGTGGCAGGCTCTGCGGGGGGGGGGGGCCAGCCCCCAGAAAGAGGGTCCTGGAGGTGGCAGGCTCTGCGGGGGGGCAGCCCCCAGAAAGAGGGTCCTGGAGGTGGCAGGCTCTGCGGGGGGTTGGGGGGGAGGGGGGCCAGCCCCCAGAAAGAGGGTCCTGGAGGTGGCAGGCTCTGCGGGGGGGGGGGGGCCAGCCCCCAGAAAGAGGGTCCTGGAGGTGGCAGGCTCTGCGGGGGGGGCAGCCCCCAGAAAGAGTGTCCTGGAGGTGGCAGGCTCGGGGTGGGCGGGGGGAAGCGGAGGGACAGGTGACTTGGGCGCGGGCACAGGCTGGGACAAAGACCCTCTGAAGTCCAGATCAATGCTCGTTTTATTTGCGCGCAGGAGGCAGCCGGGCGGGATCCCTGCGCGTGGGGCTGGGACCGGTGAGGCCGGCGCTGCCTCAGTGGGCCCACTTCAAAGGCCCAAGGATCCCGGGAGCCTCCCGCCCTCCCTCCCCTCCCTTCCCGCCTCTCTTCCTTCCCGGAGGTGGCGGCCTGGAGGGAAGAGGCTCCTTGTCTCCGCGGAGCCAGCACTGTCCTGCGCCTCCTGGGGCAGCCCTGGCCCTGGCCTCGGGGCCACCAGGCTGCCGGCGGCCACGTCTCCACACGCGGAGGCAAGGCCAGCGGCCGGAGCTGGGCCAGGGGGCTCGGGACCCAGCCTGCGGCGCAGACAAGGTTTGACCCGGGACACACAAGCAGTGCAAAGGGGAGAAGAATCACCTCCCTCGTTCTGGGTGCTCAACCTTCGCTAACGCCACCCGCAGCCCTCGTGCCCAGCGTCCTCCCCGTGCAGCAGCTCTGCTTGGCGTCCCAGCCCCATGCGCTCCGTCCCTCCTGGCCCCACGGGAACCAGCAGCTGCGTGGTTCGGGCTGGGGACGTCACCCTCGGGCCCTGCCCACGGAGCCTGTCTAATTAGCCACCAGCTCCACCTGCTTTGATCCCTAGCCTGGGAACCGGGCTCTGCCCTCCCTCTCCCCCCCACCCCAGAGCCGCCCACCTGGGCATCCTCCAGGCACCCTGCCCCCACCTGCCATCTGCGGTCCGGCTCCCCACCAGCTCCAGGCGACCATGTGCTCTGTGTCTGTGGCCAGAGGACCTGAGGGTGATGCCTGGGCTGGGGGACAGCCCATAGGAAACTCAGGAGGGCCACAGCAGGTGGGGGGACCGCACACTTGGGGGGCAGCCTCCCCCCAGAGCAGAGCTTCCAGGGCAGTACCTTGGGGTGGGGGCAGAGACACGGCAGGAG
>NC_137776.1:185122700-185227700 GCF_963455305.1 Plecotus auritus
CAGGGGGCAGCTGAGCCCCAAGCCTCAGCACCCGGCTGTACATGGGAATGAAATGCGGGGAGCCCCGTAGGCAGCGTAGCCAGCACTCTGACTGCAGGCGCCGGCTGTCCGCGACCCCCTCTCCCAGCTGCCCCCTGGGCCTGCGACCTTCAGCCAGAGGGGCTTGTAGGTGTGGGGTCATCAACAGGGAGGGGGTCCCAGAGGAGGGGGTCCAGGCACTTTGTGGGTGCCAGGCTTTTAAGGGGGGCCAGAGGAGGGTGTCAGCCCCCTGCAGGGGGTGGGAGCAAGCAGAGCCTTTTCCCTAAAGTGTGAGTGACTGACTGCTAACGAGCCCCGGGCAGTAACCTCAGGCATCGGCTGAACCCTACGCCACAGAACACGGGGGAGGGGGGCACTGGGGCAAGGCTGGGCCCCTCCCCATGGCCTCCAGGGGGTATGGAGAGGCCGAGGCTATGGCCAGCACCCGTTCTCTCCAGGACAGGTTCGGGGAGGGGGGCCAGGGCGGGGGGCGAGGGGGTCAGTTGGGAGCGCCGCAGGCTGGCCTGGATGCAGTGGGCTCTGGGGGAGGGTTAACCAGCTCAGAGGCCGAGAAGCCCACTGGGAGGCCTGCGGGCCCCAGGGTGCCCCGCCCGCCTCCTGCGGGAACAGGGCCGTTCGCAGGAGCCCCGGCCAGCTGGGTTCCCACGTTCCGGGCCCGGTGACAGGTGTTCCTCCCACCGGCACCTCCCTCCCTGCCCACCGCCCCCGCATGCCCAGGGCCCTGGGGACCCCGCCCCTCCCTCCTGCCCACGCTCCAAAAATCACTGCCTGCAGACACCAGGCCCCGCAGGCTTGGTTCCCAGCCTCTCCCACAGCCGCCACCTGCCACCTGCCAGGGCTCAGAGGGGACGGAGGACGAGATGGCCGCCAGCGTGCCGGGCCCAAGTCACAGCCACCGTGGCCACCTGGGCCCAAGGGATCCTGGGAGGCTGCAAGGGGGTCCTGGGCCCCTTCCAGGCCGCCCCCTCCAGGAAGCCTCTGTGACTTCTCGGCCCTGACTCCACTCAGCCTGGGCCCTGGGCCCCCCTCTCCGGTCTATCACCGCTGGCTCCCCCGTTCCCCGTCCCCCGCTGCCCGGTCAGGTGGACCGAGGGGGCGCAGTGCACCTGACCTCCAGCCAGGCAGCGGGCCCCTCTCCCTGCCCCATCCCTGGCCCTCAGCTTGGGGGCCCCAGGTTCTCAGGGGGAGGACAGGGAGGAACCGCAGGACCCGGGGCCAGGCTGCCGCTGGGGTTCCGAGGACAGAGAGCTCCCGGGGGCTCGAGGCCCAGCTGGGAGAGAGGGGACCTGCCCGGGCAGCGCACCAGCAGCAGGCGGATGCCAGGCCAGGGCGGGAGTGGAAGGGGCAGAGTTATGCCCGGGCAGGTGTCTGCACCGGGGCACAGGGCACCTAATTGCCCGTGAACTCCCGTGCACCTGGGACTCCTCCGGCCCCATCCCCACCTGCCCACCCAGAGGCCGGGGCTCCCGGGTCTGAGCGCTGCCCTGGGGCTGGGGGCTGCCCTCAGGGGTGGTGGGCTGTCCCCCGAGTAGGAACAGAGGCCCCTGAGCGGCCGGGGCATGAGGGATGCAGGGCGAGGCCAGGTTCCGCTTGCCACAGGCTGTGCCCAGCCTCGGTGGCCCGGGAGGACAGTGTGGGCCCTGGACACGCACAGCCAGGCCACAGGCCATGTCCCGCCCATGCCCGGGGCGAGGGGGCTGAGTGTACCCTCACCCAGGTGGCCCCAGCACCCTGTCAAGGCCCAGGGGGCCAGTGGCCGTCACCGTGGCCCCGTCTCAGGAGGCTGGTGATGAGGGGTTGCTGGGCCCTGGAGCCTCTGCCCCACACCCGGGCATGTAGCCTGGGCACAGGGTGCCCCCTCCACTCCCCACCCCTGGCGCCAGGCCCCACTGTCATCAGACCCACTGTCACAGCCAGGGGTCCTGGGGGGCCGGGTTTCCTGGGCCAGAGGCTGGGCCGAGGACACTGGGAGCATGCGGGGTGGGGGGTGGGGCAGCAGCTGAGGGACCGCCCAGAAGCCAAGCACCTCCTCTGTGGGGTCTCCCGGAGCCCCTGCTGGGCTGTCTGGGCCCTGCAGCCCTTAAGGACAGGAAAAGGGGGGGTGGGGGGTGGGGAGGCCCTGTCTCCTGGGCACAGGGGAGGGGGCACTGGCCTATTCCTGTGCACGCTGGAGGCCAGTGGAGGGACCCTGCTCTCTGGGTGCTCCCTCCCTGAGCACCTCGCTTTGGGCCATCTGTATACGGGGCAGCATCGGGCCCAGCTCCCAGAGCCCCTGCCATTCTGCTCTGGAAGTTCTGGGCCTGGAGTTGAGTCTGTGGGGAGGGGAGGGCAGGGGAGGAGGTGACAGATGACTGAAGAAAGCCCAGGTGGGTGGCCCCAGCCAGGGGTGGATTCACACTCTCCCACCAGCCCCACCCACACCCCAACAATCGGGTCCCATTTATGACCCCAATCTCCGGCCCAGCCCGGCCCCCACCTCTTCCCCTCCGAGGGCCAGGGGGCCCTGTGCACCTGCGGGGGTTGGGGGACAGGCGATAGCGGGGTGCCCTCCCAGCCCCACCATCCCCAGCTCAGGGCCACTCTGACCCCACAGACGTGGAGGGGCTCAGACCCGCCAGGGGGGTGAGGGCCGTGCACAGTGGCCTTGCTCTCGGGGAGCTGCAGAGACAGGCCCCGCGCGGCCCCTCCTCCCGGGTGTCCCCTGGCCCGCTGGGCCCAACCTGGAGGCAGGTTTGGGCTGCAGGTGGCCCCGGCCTGTCCAGACGCATCCCCGCTCCTGGGACGCACGGCTCCTCAGCGACCCTACCCCCCAGGCAGAGCCCAGCCCTGGCTCCCCCTTCCCGGGCCTGAGCCCAGCTGCAGGGGGCGGTGGGAGGCCCCAGCCCCCAGTCTTGGACACGCACGGTGAGATGAAGGTGAGACTGAAACTGGGAGTTTCGGCGGGAGCAGGCTGGGCATGGGCCAGGTGGGCGGGGAGTGTGCCGACAGGTTCTGCGATGCCCCCCGGGGTTCCTCACCTGATGCAGCCTGGGTGGCCCTAGCCCCCTCCCTTCCACATCGCCCCGTCCCAAGGCAGGGAGGTCCCACCTCCAGCCAGGGATCCTGGAGAGCCACGGGGGCCGGTGGGGGGGGGGCCGGGGGCGGCTGCTTGTCGGCCTCAGTTTCCTCATCTGTAACTTGGGGCAACAGCGGCTCATTCTGCAAGGCCTCTGGTCTCCCCTCCTCTGCCCACAGCTGCGCTGCCAACTGCTGGGAATACGGCTGCCACCTCCAGGCTGCCTGCCGGGATGGGCAGAGGGGCCCAGCACCCAGCCACGTGGAAGGGAGCCAGCCCGCCTAACCTTCGGCTGAAAGATAACTTCTTCCTGCGAGCTTGTGGGGCGCTGGGGGGAGACAAAGGGGCTTTTGTGCGGCCCCTCCTGCTCGACCCAGCGCGGCTGGCATGGCCCTCCACACGCAGGACCCTGTGGCGGGAGCTTCTCCCGGACCCTCGCCGTCCCCAGCACAGAATCCCTTATTGTCGCAGAGGCCGGCGCGGGGCGGCCGCAGTGCTGCTCCCCCTCTCACCCCTGCAAGATGCCGGGGTGCCAGCGGGAGGGGAAGGCGCAGCGAGGAGGGGGGGGGCTGCCCGCTGGCCCCTCCTCCTCGGCCCCCCCTCCCCCGCCTGGGGTTGGCGCTCCGTCCTTGGTCCTGGGTGTTCAGAACGCCCCTCCTCCCTCCGATGTCCATCCTGCCTGGCAAAGGGCCAGAGGGCGCAGGCCTGACCCTCCACCCTCACCCGGCCAGATGCCCATCTCCGCGGGCCTTCCCTCCACGGCAAAGGCCCACAAGCGCCACACATGTGGGGACAAGGGGGAAGCCAGGCCCAAAGGGGGAAAAGGTAGAAAGTTCCTCCAGGCAGAGGCAGCACGGTAGTAGCTGGGGACATATGTCCTTCCCGTGTTTCCCCTGCAGCAAGCACGGCAGACGCGCAGCCAGCGGGCCGCCCGCCTCGTTTATTTGGCCCGTGTGAGCCTTTGAGTTTGACATGCTTGCTCTACTGGCTCCTAACACGCGTCTTGCTTCACAAAATTGGAGCCACTCACTCCTTTTTTTTTGGCTAATCCTCCCACGAGAATATTTTCCCGTTAATGTTTAGAGAGTGGAAGGGAGAGGGAGAGACAGAGAGAGACATCAACGTGAGAGAGGCACACTGATTGGTAGCCTCCTGCACACACACCCACCCCGCCCCACCAGGGCCCAGGAACCTGCAACCGAGGTACAACGTGCCCCCGACCAGAATCGAAACTGGGACCCTTCAGTCCGTGGGCCGATGCTCTATCCACTGAGCCAAACCAGCTAGGGCAGAGCCACGATCTATTCACTCACTGGCTCACTCACTCCCTCACTCCCTCCCTCCCTTCCTCTCTCACTGGCTCACTCACTCACTCACTCATTCCCTCACTCACTCACTCACTCACTCACTCATTCCCTCACTGGCTCACTCACTCACTGGCTCATTCACTGGCTTGCTCACTCACTCACTGGCTCACTCACTCCCTCTCTCACTCACTCACTCACTCACTCACTCACTGGCTCACTCACTGGCTCACTCACTCACTGGCTCACTCACTCCCTTCCTCTCTCTCTCACTCATTCCCTCACTCACTCACTCACTCACTGGCTCACTCACTCGCTTGCTCACTCACTCACTGGCTCACTCACTCCCTCTCTCACTCACTCACTCACTCACTGGCTCACTCACTGGCTCACTCACTCACTGGCTCACTCACTCACTCACTCACTCCCTCACTCACTCCCTCCCTCACTCACTGGCTCACTCACTGGCTCACTCACTCACTGGCTCACTCACTCACTCCCTCTCTCACTGGCTCACTCACTCACTCGCTCGCTCACTCACTGGCTCACTCACTGGCTCACTCACTCACTCACTCACTCGCTCGCTCACTCACTGGCTCACTCACTGGCTCACTCACTGGCTCACTCACTCACTCGCTCGCTCACTCACTGGCTCACTCACTGGCTCACTCACTCACTCACTCACTCACTGGTTCACTCACTCACTGGCTCACTCACTCACTCCCTCTCTCACTGGCTCACTCACTCACTCGCTCGCTCACTCACTGGCTCACTCACTGGCTCACTCACTCACTCACTCACTCGCTCGCTCACTCACTGGCTCACTCACTGGCTCACTCACTGGCTCACTCACTCACTCCCTCTCTCACTGGCTCACTCACTCACTCGCTCGCTCACTCACTGGCTCACTCACTGACTCACTCACTCACTCACTCACTCACTCACTGGCTCACTCACTCACTCACTCACTCACTGGCTCACTCACTCACTCACTCACTCACTGACTCACTCACTCACTCACTCACTCACTCACTGGCTCACTCACTCACTCACTCACACACTGGCTCACTCACTCGCTCACTCACTCACTCACTCACTGGCTCACTCACTCACTCACTCACACACTGGCTCACTCACTCACTCACTGACTCACTCACTCACTCACTCACTCACTCACTGGCTCACTCACTCACTCCCTCACTCACTCCCTCCCTCACTCACTGGCTCACTCACTGGCTCACTCACTCACTGGCTCACTCACTCACTCCCTCTCTCACTGGCTCACTCACTCACTCGCTCGCTCACTCACTGGCTCACTCACTGGCTCACTCACTCACTCACTCACTCGCTCGCTCACTCACTGGCTCACTCACTGGCTCACTCACTGGCTCACTCACTCACTCGCTCGCTCACTCACTGGCTCACTCACTGGCTCACTCACTCACTCACTCACTCACTGGTTCACTCACTCACTGGCTCACTCACTCACTCCCTCTCTCACTGGCTCACTCACTCACTCGCTCGCTCACTCACTGGCTCACTCACTGGCTCACTCACTCACTCACTCACTCGCTCGCTCACTCACTGGCTCACTCACTGGCTCACTCACTGGCTCACTCACTCACTCCCTCTCTCACTGGCTCACTCACTCACTCGCTCGCTCACTCACTGGCTCACTCACTGGCTCACTCACTGACTCACTCACTCACTCACTCACTCACTCACTGGCTCACTCACTCACTCACTCACTCACTGGCTCACTCACTCACTCACTCACTCACTGACTCACTCACTCACTCACTCACTCACTCACTGGCTCACTCACTCACTCACTCACACACTGGCTCACTCACTCGCTCACTCACTCACTCACTCACTGGCTCACTCACTCACTCACTCACACACTGGCTCACTCACTCACTCACTGACTCACTCACTCACTCACTCACTCACTCACTGGCTCACTCACTCACTCACTCACACACTGGCTCACTCACTCGCTCACTCACTCACTCACTCACTGGCTCACTCACTCACTCACTCACTCACTCACTGGCTCACTCACTCACTCCCTCACTCACTCACTCACTTGCTCCCTCACTCACTGGCTCACTCGCTCGCTCGCTCACACATTCCACAAGCAAATATCAAGCAGCTCGGGCGCCGCCAGGGGAGTGCTGGACGCATCAGGACTGGCCCCGCCTCGCCCTCCAGAAGGCCAGGGTCCTCGGGTGAACGTCAGCGTCTTTATTGCGCCTTTCCACCTGACCGTCTACCACGAGTGTTCACGCTTGTCCGTGGCCCCGCTGGGGCTCCTCGAAGGCGCTGTCCGCGCTTACCCACCAGGCTTTCGGGGAGCGCACTTTACCGGTGTCTTTAAATCCTCACCCACGGGCATTTCCCACTGGCTTTAGAGAGAGAGGAAGGGAGAGAGAAACATCCATATGAGAGAGAAACATCCATCAGTTGCCTCCTGCACATGCCCGACTGGGGAGGGGACCCCAAACCCAGGCCCGTGACCTGACCGGGAATCGAACCCGAGACCTGTTGGTGCCGAGGACGACGCTCCCACCCGCTGAGCCACGCGGCCGGGACAGCACAGCTCCCTCTCAGAGCTGCTTCTGCGCGCCCGGCGCTGGGTGGGCACGGTGTCCGAGCCCGTGGCCCAGGTGCTGCCATTGACCCCACGGTGCTGAGGGAGAAGCTGGGGGTCAGAGACGGCCCGCCGGGCCCACCAGCGAGAGCAGCCGGTCTGGGTGCCTTTGCAGCCGCTGTTCCTGCTCAGCTCCCCCGGGCGGCGGCCTTCCTGTCCCTGGCAGACTCCGTCTCCACGGGAGGCCTCTGGGGCCCTCAGCAGAACGGCAGAAGTGAGCGCAGGGGACCAGGCAGGCGCTGCCTCACATCGGAGTCTCATCACCCCAGGACCCCTCCCCCACACACCCCCGCGAGGACGCATCGCCACCGCCAGGCCCGTCGGACAGAGGGGGAAGCCCCGCTCCCTCGGCCAGGCCACCGCACCCCACGGCGCTCGACCCCCGGGTGCTTGCTCCCCTGCAGGAGGCACCCTGGCTGGACCCCTCTGCCGCGTCCTGGGGCCAGGTCTCCCCGCGATCCTGCTCTGCTCTGAGCGCCTTCATTCTGTTTGTGGTGAAACACACCCCCCCTTGGGCCGGCCTCACCGCGCCATCCTCTCCAGGACTCCCCATCTTCCCACACTGCCCCCATTGGACACTCTCCCCGCCCCCATTGGACACTCTCCCCGCCCCCATTGGAAACTCTCCCCGCCCCCATTGGACACTCTCCCTGCCCCCATTGGACACTCTCCCCGCCCCCATTGGACACTCCCTGCCCCCATTGGACACTCTCCCCGCCCCCATTGGACACTCTCCCCGCCCCCATTGGACACTCTCCCTGCCCCCATTGGACACTCCCTGCCCCCATTGGACACTCTCCCCGCCCCCACTGGACACTCTCCCCGCCCCCACTGGACACTCTCCCCGCCCCCACTGGACACTCTCCCCGCCCCCATTGGACACTCTCCCCGCCCCCATTGGACACTCCCCGCCCCCATTGGACACTCTCCCCGCCCCCATTGGACACTCTCCCCGCCCCCATTGGACACTCTCCCCGCCCCCATTGGACACTCTCCCCGCCCCCATTGGACACTCTCCCCGCCCCCATTGGACACTCTCCCCGCCCCCATTGGACACTCCCCGCCCCCATTGGACACTCTCCCCGCCCCCATTGGACACTCTCCCCGCCCCCATTGGACACTCTCCCCGCCCCCATTGGACACTCTCCCCGCCCCCATTGGACACTCTCCCCGCCCCCATTGGACACTCTCCCCGCCCCCATTGGACACTCCCCGCCCCCATTGGACACTCTCCCCGCCCCCATTGGACACTCTCCCCGCCCCCATTGGACACTCTCCCCGCCCCCATTGGACACTCTCCCCGCCCCCATTGGACACTCTCCCCGCCCCCATTGGGACTCTCCCCGCCCCCATTGGACACTCTCCCCGCCCCCATTGGGACTCTCCCCGCCCCCATTGGACACTCTCCCCGCCCCCATTGGACACTCTCCCCGCCCCCATTGGACACTCTCCCTGCCCCCATTGGACACTCTCCCCGCCCCCATTGGACACTCTCCCCGCCCCCATTGGACACTCTCCCCGCCCCCATTGGACACTCTCCCTGCCCCCATTGGACACTCTCCCCGCCCCCATTGGGACTCTCCCTGCCCCCACCCCCAATCTTTAGGAATCTGACTCCTGGGGGGCCTCGAAGGAGCGAAGTCATAGTCTCTGTCCTCTGAGACGGCCTTATTCCACCCAACACAATGCCCTGGGGGTTCACCCCCAGTGGCTGGTGTCGGGGTCTCCCTCCTCTCCCGGGCTGAGCGATGTTCCGCGGTGAGGTGGGACCACGTGGGTTACCTGTTCCGCTGCGAGCGGCTACTGGCGCGGCTTCCAGGTTTGGGCGGCTGTGGGGACGCCGCCGTGGCTGTGGGGTGTGAACCCCGCTCAGCCCCCCGCTCTCAGTTCCCTCGGGTGCACCCAGAGGGGCTGCCCGGCCCGTGGCCGAAACCCCCACGCTTTCCGCAGCCGCACACCGCTTCACGACCCAGCGGCGGGGAGCGGGTCCCCGGGTCTCTGCATCCTCGCCAGCACCGGCTCTTTTCTGGGGCTTTCCAAAAGGACACCGCCGGTGTGGCTCAGTGGATAGAGCGTCGGCCTGCCTGCGGACTGAAGGGTCGCGGGTTTGATGCCGGTCCAAGGGCACAGGCCCGGGTTGCGGCTCGATCCCCAGTGAGGGGCGTGCAGGAGGCAGCGGATCCATGATTCTCTCATCACTGATGTTCCTATCTCTCCCTTCCTCTCTGAAATCAATAAAAATATTTAAAAAAGAAAGAAAGTGGCGCCATGACAGTGGGCCCGAGGTGGGGCTCACTGCGGTGGCGATGCGCATTCCCCCAGGTCACAGCCGCGGGCAAACCACGGCCCGCGGGCCGGATCCGGCCCGTTCGGCTGTTCTATCCGGCCCGCGGAGCCAAAAGAGCGGGGGGTTCTCTTGCTCTCCCCTCCGCTCCTTTACTTTGAATTTATATTCGTTCACACAAACACTCCATCCATGCTTTTGTTCCGGCCCTCCGGTCCAGTTTAAGAACCCATTGTGGCCCTCGAGTCAAAAAGTTTGCCCACCCCTGCCCCAGGATCAGAGGCGGAGTGTCTCTTCGCTCGTCAGCCACGCGCCTGCCTTTGCAGAAATGTCTGTGCGGGTCCTCGTCGCTTCCCACCTGAGCTCTTTGGTCCTTGGCTGTTGAATGTCAGTTCTTCACCTACAGGGCAGGCAAAAGTAGGTGTACAGCTGTGGGTCCGAGCAGCACAGAGTTTGTTCTCACGTTGTTGCCAGCGGCCCGGTGCACGGTTTCGGCCCGAGGCCCGCAGGCCAGGCCGAGGGACCCCACGGGCGCACTGATGCACCGGCCGCTAGTCTGCATAGAAGATCTTTTGTTAATCTCTTCCCGCCCTCACCCACCCCACCCCGTCCCCCTTCCCTCGGAGATTCATCAGTCTGTTCCATGTTTCCACGCCTGTGCCTTGAGCGCCTGCCCCCTGGTGGTCAGTGCGCGTCATAGCTACCGGGTGCACGGTCGCCGAGGCTTTTGCGTATGGAGATGTATTATTTCCACACGAACAACTGCAAACCGCCTTTTGCGACGCGCACAGACCTCCTCGGGTCCACAGGCCGCCTCTTTGCTCCCTGGCCAGTGTCCTTGGCCACCGGCCCTTTCCCACGTTCACGTGGTGCCTTAGTCCACGTCCTCTCTGGCCGTGCCTCCGGAGCCTTTGCACAGGCTGCGCCTCTGCCGACACCTCCGGACGCCGTGCCCGTCCCGGTGGCGAGGCCGCTCTGCAAACGTGGTCGGTCTCCAGTCCCGAGGAGACCAGACGCCCTGCCTGCACCCGGGGGCCCTCTGCGGGGCGGGGAGGGACACAGGAGGCCCCCTGCCCTCGCGGACAGCTCTGCCCCGCACCCTGCAGGCCCTGAAGGAGACCAGATGGCTGGAAGCGGGAGGAGGGGCGGCCCAGGCGCCCTCTGCCCATCCCAGGGCCCCGTCTTGCCCTGCCCCTCTGGGGTTCAAAGGAGCCTTGGGGGGCAGCGCAGACCAGCGGGAGGAAATCCTTGTATTTTCTGAGGACAAATGGAAACAAACGCTTCTTGTTTGTTTCCTGGCGGATTGTGTGCGGGTGGGAGCGGGGCTGGGGGCCGGCGGTTAACTCCTTCTGCCCCGGATCTGATTGTCCCTCTTCCGCTGGGGCTCCTGGCGCCTGGCGCCTGGGGAGCTGCTTTCCTGCGCCGTGGAGGGGGGGGGGAGGGGGGTGGAGGGGGGAGGGGGGACCGAACACAAATCACAGCTTCAGGGATAAATCAGCCGGGGCCTGGGAGCCTGGGAACTAGGGAACAGGCCCCCCCCCCACCCCGCCGGCCCCGCAGCAGGGATGTGGGGGCTGGGCTGGCCCCCAGGTGGGGACCCCTCGGCGTCTGCCCCACCCCCCACAGCTGGGAGGAGCTGCTCTCCAGTCGCAGGCGCTTCGGGGACCCTGGGCTGGGGGACGCCTGCCGCAACTTTTCCCATGACCTCACCGGAAGGGCTGAGCCGGGAGGGGGGCCAGCCCGGAGCCACTGTCAGGCCAGCCCCCGCCAGCCAGCGCCCTCTTCAGCCTCAGCCGGGGCACCCTGGGCCCCGCCCCCTCCGCCTCTGCCCCCACCTGCCAGGCGGGGGTGGGGGTGGGGGGCCCTGCCTGGGCTCGCACCCCGTACCCGAGTCCTCTCTTGAGAGTCCAGGGCACGGTTTCCCCTCAGCCTCCGGCTGCAGAGACAGATAAAGGCCGATGGCGCGGAGGGGTCCAGGCCCAGGACCGGGGCTCTGCTAGGCGGAGGGTGGCTCTGGACTGGGCAGGGCCGGCACCGTCCGCCCAGGTGGGCACCAGCTGGGTCTCCCCACTTTACAGGAGAGGAAACTGAGGCTGGGGAGGTAGAATGACAGCTGCAGGTCCACAGACAGTGGGGGCCGACCTGGGGTGGGTGATGGGGCTGGGGCCCTCAGTGACCTGGCCCCTCCTGGCGGTGGGGGGGGATGGGGCAGCCTGGACCCTCCCTGTGGAGCCTGAGAAGTGGTCCCCTGCCCACCTGCCTCTGGCCCAGGCACGGGCTTTGGCCTGGTCACCTCCCCCAGCCCCTCAGGGTCTGGCTGGACTCCCCCCCATGCAGGTTCTCACAGCCAAGGCGGTGACTCCCACACTGCTCCCTCAGCCGGCTCCTCCTCCCATCCTCCCGGCCTCCCGCCTCCCACCCCCAGCGCTGGGAACACCGTCCAGATGTTGGGACACCGTCCAGATGTTGGGACTGTGGCCTGTGGGGGCGGGGCCTGCAGTGCAGGGGGCCTGGCAGCGTTCAGACCTGCCTGGGCTGGGGACACGGCTGGCCGGGCCATCAGAGAGAGGGAGATGCCAGCCCAGCCCCCTTGCCATTGCTGACGGGAGACAGAACCGAACCCCTGGAGGCCCCAGGAAGCTGACCTGCCTGGGCCCGGGGGACACAGGCCTCCTTCGGGGCCTGGCTCACTGCAGCTGGGCACCCTGGCGGGCACTGGGAACTGGGGGGCTGTGGAGGCTCCACACCCAGGGCCCCGCTTGAGCCATTGTCATCTGGAGGGTACCTGCAGCACCCACTCTGTCCGGGGCCACCCCCTGTCCATGGGCCCCTAGAGCATTGGATCCCCAGGAAGCCCACCTGCCGCAGAGCCCGGGACAGCCCCGCTCCTGTCCTGCACACACATGCACAACTGTGTGTGCACCCATATCACACATGCATGTCCAAGCACACAGATGTGAATGCACATGTGCACAGCCATCCACGAACATCGGCATGCACGTACATACAGGCACACACACACCTTCTCATGCTGGTACACATGCACATGTGTGTGCACACATGAGCACACATGCAGCGGTGCTCATGCAGTTATGTTCTTGTGCACACGATGACACACTAGCACACAGACACAGGCACACACACCTGCACGCAGACACCCACTCTCACATGTGCCACGTGCACGTGGAGGCTCCTCCTTCCCAGGGCAACACTCGCGGGACCCCCAGCTCCCCTCTGCACACGCCCCCCAGGCCCTTCCCGGGCCCAGCCCGGATCTCACCAGGCCTGTTTCCAGGTCAGTATTCCAAGTGGATTGCCAAGGGCTCTGGTAAAGGCCAGACCGCGGGGGACATGGCCCGCGGAGCTGTCAGATGCCCTGTGGGGAGGTGGAGGGACGCACCTGCCGGGACCCTGAGTCTGCTCAGCCTCAGTGCCGTGGGTACCGGGATGCCGCCAGCCAGTCCCTGCACGGAGGGGCCAGGGCCAGCCCCGTGGGGACCTCGGGGGCACCCTGCTCCCCAGCACAGACCCAGGCCTGGGCCGGAGCCTGGAGAACAGAACCCCCGGGGTCCTACAACACTCAGCCCACCCCAGAGTCTGGACTTGGCCCATGTGTCACCGGATAAACGTTTATTGGCTATTTCCTGCCTGGCCCCAGCCCGTCTCGGCCATCAGTGTGAGAATGTGGGAGGTGGAGGAGGGAGTGTGGGAGTGTGGGAGTGTGGGAGTGTGTGTGTGTGTGTGAGTGTGTGAGTGTGTCTGAGTGTGTGAGTGTGTGTGTGAGTGTGTGAGTGTGTGAGTGAGTGTGTGAGTGTGAGAGTGTGTGTGTGAGTGTCTGAGTGTCTGAGTGTGTGTGTCTGAGTGTGTGAGTGTGTGAGTGAGTGTGTGAGTGTGAGAGTGTGTGTGTGAGTGTCTGAGTGTCTGAGTGTGTGTGTCTGAGTGTGTGAGTATGTGAGTGTGTGAGTGAGTGTGTGAGTGTGTGTGTGTGTCTGAGTGTGTGAGTGTGTGTGTGAGTGTCTGAGTGTCTGAGTGTGTGTGTCTGAGTGTGTGAGTATGTGAGTGTGTGAGTGTGTGAGTGTGTGTGTGTGTCTGAGTGTGTGAGTCTGTGAGTGTGAGTGAGTGTGTGAGTGTGTGTGTGTGTCTGAGTGTGTGAGTCTGTGAGTGTCTGAGTGTGTGAGTATGTGAGTGTGTGAGTGAGTGTGTGAGTGTGTGTGTGAGTGTCTGAGTGTGTGTGTGAGTGTGTGAGTGCGTGTGTGAGCGTGTGTGTGTGTGTGAGTGTGTGAGTGTGTGTGTGTGAGTGTGAGTCTCTGTGTGTGAGTGTGTGAGTATATGAGTGTGTGAGTGTGGGAGTGTGTGAGTGTGAGTGTGTGCATGTGTGCGAGTGTGAGTGTGTGTGTGTCTGGGTGTGTGAGTGTGTGTGTCTGAGTGTGTGAGTGTGTGAGTATGAGTGTGTGCGTGTGTGCGTGTGTGCGCGTGTGCGTGTGTGTGTGAGTGTGTGAGAGTGTGAGTGTGTGAGTGTGCGTGTGTGTCTGAGTGTGTGAGTATGTGAGTGTTTGAGTGTGTGTATGTGAGTGTGTGAGTGTGTGAGTGTGCCCGGGTGTGAGCGGGAGTGAGCACACTGGCTGGCCCAGGGCCCACCTCCTGGTGTGTGGAGAGGGAGTAGGGATGGGCTGTAGGCTTGGTCCCTGTGGCCCTGCTCAGCGGGCCCGTCTCCCCTTGTCCTCCTGGCCCCTGGCAGCCACACCGGGGTCTGCCCTCCCCAAGTCCGGGTCTTGCCTCCAGACCCTTGCCTGTGCCCCATGCCCTGAGCACACGCCGTGCCCTCTGTGGGCTCACGTGACCCCGTGCGCCCTCCCAGCCGCCCTGCAGGGCTCTCCTTTCCAGTGCCGGCTTGTGGGTGGGTCCCCCAGGCCCCCGAGGCTGGGCTCACACTGTGCTCACCGATGCACGGGGAGTGAGTGAGCGAGTGAGTGAGCGAGTGAGTGAGTGAGTGAGTGAGCCAGTGAGTGAGCGAGTGAGTGAGTGAGTGAGTGAGCGAGCGAGTGAGTGAGTGAGCGAGTGAGTGAGCGAGTGAGTGAGTGAGCCAGTGAGTGAGTGAGCCAGTGAGTGAGTGAGTGAGCGAGTGAGTGAGTGAGCCAGCGAGTGAGTGAGCCAGTGAGTGAGTGAGTGAGTGAGCCAGTGAGTGAGTGAGTGAGCCAGTGAGTGAGCCAGTGAGTGAGTGAGCCAGTGAGTGAGTGAGTGAGTGAGCCAGTGAGTGAGTGAGTGAGTGAGCCAGTGAGTGAGTGAGTGAGTGAGTGAGCCAGTGAGTGAGTGAGTGAGTGAGTGAGTGAGCGAGTGAGTGAGCCAGTGAGTGAGTGAGTGAGTGAGCCAGTGAGTGAGTGAGTGAGTGAGCCAGTGAGTGAGTGAGTGAGTGAGTGAGCCAGTGAGTGAGTGAGTGAGTGAGTGAGTGAGCGAGTGAGTGAGCCAGTGAGTGAGTGAGTGAGTGAGCCAGTGAGTGAGTGAGTGAGTGAGTGAGCCAGTGAGTGAGTGAGTGAGTGAGCCAGTGAGTGAGTGAGTGAGTGAGTGAGCCAGTGAGTGAGTGAATGAGTGAGCCAGTGAGTGAGTGAGTGAGCCAGTGAGTGAGTGAGTGAGCCAGTGAGTGAGCGAGTGAGTGAGCCAGTGAGTGAGCCAGTGAGTGAGCGAGCGAGTGAGTGAGTGAGTGAGTCAGTGAGTGAGTGAGTGAGTGAGTGAGTGAGTGAGTCAGTGAGTGAGTGAGTGAGTGAGAGAGGGAGTGAGTGAGTGAGGGAGTGAGTGAGTGAGGGAGCCAGTGAGTGAGTGAGTGAGCCAATGAGTATGTGAGTGCAGGAAAGACTGCGCTTGACTGGGAGGAGCCTGAGGGAGCGGGAAAGGTGAGGAGGGCCCAGGAGGGAGACTGCCAGCGCTCTCCCACCCTCCCCAGAAATGCCCTCCTCCCCACCCTCCCCAGAAATGCCCTCCTCCCCACCCTCCCCAGAAATGCCCTTCTCCCCACCCTCCCCAGAAATGCCCTCCTCCCCACCCTCCCCAGAAATGCCCTTCTCCCCACCCTCCCCAGAAATGCCCTTCTCCCCACCCTCCCCAGAAATGCCCTCCTCCCCACCCTCCCCAGAAATGCCCTTCTCCCCACCCTCCCCAGAAATGCCCTTCTCCCCACCCTCCCCAGAAATGCCCTCCTCCCCACCCTCCCCAGAAATGCCCTCCTCCCCACCCTCCCCAGAAATGCCCTCCTCCCCACCCTCCCCAGAAATGCCCTCCTCCCCACCCTCCCCAGAAATGCCCTCCTCCCCACCCTCCCCAGAAATGCCCTCCTCCCCACCCTCCCCAGAAATGCCCTCCTCCCCACCCTCCCCAGAAATGCCCTCCTCCCCACCCTCCCCAGAAATGCCCTCCTCCCCACCCTCCCCAGAAATGCCCTCCTCCCCACCCTCCCCAGAAATGCCCTCCTCCCCACCCTCCCCAGAAATGCCCTCCTCCCCACCCTCCCCAGAAATGCCCTTCTCCCCACCCTCTCTCCCGAGGGGCCATCCAACCCATGTCAGCCTGTCTCCCCCTCTGTCCCATCTCCCTCGCCTGCACATGCAAAGACCAAGGCTCCCACCTTTAACTGCTCAGGAGGGACAGTGGGGTGCTGCCCCATCTGGCACCCCATTTGCTGGTCCTGGAGGGACCAGGGTGGGAGAGACAGAGACTGGGTGGCGGGGAAGTGAGTCAGGCATCCGAGCCCTAGCTCCTGCCGCTCCAGCTGGGGCCCGGAGTGAGGGAAGCCCTGGCCGGACCTGTCTCCCTTTCCCTCCGCCCCACGGGGTTTCATGAGGCTGCCTGGCCTCCAGCTGCTCCTGCCACAGCGGCCCGTGACCCCGTGGCCGGAGCGTGGGAAGCCGGGCAAGGTGGGAGGAAGGCCTTGGCTCCAGCCAGCAGGGACGCCGGAGCCGCTCATTGTCACCAGGGCCGCAGGGGAAGGAGGGAGGAAGTTGGGGGGGGCCTGTGGACCCCCATCAGGGAGGGGGTGGGAGCAGGTGGGGCCAAGGTCAGGCTCCCTGGGGACCAGCCCCTCCCCAGCTGCAACCAGTCAGGGCCGGAGGGGCCAGAAGGACTGTGGCTGTTCCTGGGCCCCATTGCGTGACCCCCAGGGGCAGGCACCGAAGTCAGATGCAGGAGGGGGAACCCCCAAGCCAGGCTGGGGCCCCGGAATGTGGGAGGCTGTGCCTGTGGGAGGGGCGTCTGCTGACACGCTGAGTGTCCTGTGGCTGGGTGACAAAGCACCACTCACTCTGCGGCTTAACAGCGGAAGTGGGTTCCCTCCGTTCCCAGGACAGCCTGCAGCCCGCCGGCGGGCAGGCGCTGAGGGGCAGCCCACCCGGGCCCCTGCAGGCCCCGGCGGTGGCTGGCGGCCCGGTGGTCCTGGGCCTGTGGCTGCATCGCTCCCATCCTTTGGGGGCCCCGGCTCACCCCACCATACGCCCAGGAGCCTCCCAGTCCTCTCCCTGCCCTCCCCAGGACATCTGTGCAGGACGCATCCAGGGTGGCCCCCCCCAGGCCACGTCCAGGTCCCAGGGCCCTCAGTCAGTCAGCTGGGGAAGGTGCCCCGGCAGAGGGCACCGCGTGGGCAAGGCCAGGAGACAGGCCTGGGGTGTGAAGGCCCGGGCCCGGGAGCAGGTGGGCCCCCCGGCCCCTTGGTGCCTGTGGGCTGTGCCAGGCTTCCTGGCCACGTACCTGCCCCCCAGCCCGCCCCCCTGCGGAGACGGGAGGCCCTGGGCCCTGCCCCCAGGAGCTGGGCGGCAGACACCCGTGGCTGCGGGCAGGGCCAGGCCGGAGCTCAGAAAGGAGACACCGCCGGTGGGCCCGAGGGCCTGGGAAGGCCGCGGCAGGTGCGTCCCCAGCCCCCCGGGCAGCCGGCACTGGGCTAAGGTTTCCGAGCTGGTGCCGGGGATGGGCCAGGGCCTCCACGGCGCGGGCCAGCCCGCGGCCCGGCTCTCAGGGCGCCACAGAAATGTCCTTTTGTTGCCTGAACAAAGCCGCTTTGAGCCGGGCCCTTATCTAGGGCCGCGGTGAGACGGGACACCAGGATCCGGCGGGAGCCAGCCGGTCAGCCTCATGGGCACCCCCTCGCCAGGCAGGGCCGGGAGAGGCTGCCGGAAGGGCTCGGGGCGGGGAGTGGGCCGTGCTGCCTCCCACCAGCAGGGCTCCTGGCTCCCCCCAGCGACACAGCGGCCCATCAGATAAGGGCCAGGTAGACCCAGGCAGGCCCGGCGGGCACAGCGGGCACAAGCATCCATAGGTGAGCACAGGGAGGCTCCGGGGGGCGCAAGCTGGGACGGGATGGGGTGCCCTCCTTCGTGACAAGTGCCAGTGAGTCAGGGGCTGCTGGCCCTGGGCCCATGTCTGTGTCCCTCTGCAGACAAAGCCCCCCTGACCCCGGGCACCTGGAGGGCAGGGCCAGGAGGATGGCCTTCAGGGGTGCCCTGCACCTCGCTCACAGCCAGGGTCTCTGGAACCTCAGAAGCCGACCCAGATGGGAGGATGGGGTGCCAGCCAGAGTGAGGCCTGGCGGGCTCAGGAAGCTGGGTCAGGTGACTCTGCCCTGCCCGGTGCCCGCCTGGCCCTGGGTCTCAGGTCCCCATCTGTGCAGTGACTGAAGGGCCCGGGGAGCCGCAGACACCCTGTCCTGCTGCCCCAGGCCCCTCACGAGAGACCCCGGTGAGGACAGAGGTCTGACCCCCACAGCCTGACACAGGGACGTCTCCATGGCCTTGTGCCTGCTCGGGCCTGTGGGGCTGGGCACAGGTTGGTCACGCGGCGCCTCCCCCTCCAGGCCCGCCCTGCCTGCCTCCCCCTCCCTCGCCTGGGTGTTTGGTGCAGAAAACATCTACTGAATGAATGAATGAATGAATGAATGAATGAGAGACAGAGAAGGAAGAGGAGACTAGGGAGAGCCCACCAGCCCAGGACCCCTGGGGTCCCAGCAGCACATCCTCCCATCTCTTGGCCCAGAGGCTGCATGAATTAATTAATTGATTGATTTTATTGATTTCAGAGAGAAAGGGAACGGGAGAGAGAGAGAGAAACATCAATGATGAGAGAGAATCATTGATCGGCTGCCTCCTGCATGCCCCCCACTGGGGATCAAGTCCCCAACCTGGGCCTGTGCCCTTGACCAGAATCGAACCTGGGACCCTTCAGTCCACAGGCTGCCTCTCTATCCACTGAGCCACACCAGCCAGGGCCAGATGCTGCCTTTGGAGAAGACGGGGCCGGGCTGAGCTGGGCCCCGGAGGGTTTGGGCTGGAGCCCAGGAAGGGGGTGAGCTCCTTGCCTGGTGAGGCTGCTCTGCAGACACCCCGCCTCGCCCCCCTCCCCCCACCCCGGCCCCAGACTCCTCGGGGGCTGCCAGGCCACAGAGCTGTCCCAGGGCTCCCTCGGGCTGGGAAAGGGCGAGACCAGGAGCGGGCCTGACGGAGGAGGCCTGTCTCAGCACCCGTGGGGGCAGGGCCCCACCCCCGCAGCCCGCTCCGCGGCTATAATTAGCCCGCGGTTGGAGCCAGGCCCTGGAAGGGCCAGAGTCTGTGCCACGCAGAGCCCCTTCCCAAACCCTCTGGAGCTCGGCCCGGCCTGGGGCGGCCTGCCTGTCCCCCCCCGCCCCCCGGCCCTGAGGACGGGTGGGCCTCCCGGAGCAAATGGTCCCTCCGCCTGGGATTAGGGTCTTTCTGTTCTCCTGTCCTCTCCCCTCCCCCGGATTTTCCCACAAGCATTCGGGGCATAAAAATAACTTCATTGGGAAGGACAGTCACCGACGCCTGGTGCTGAGCCCCCAGCCCCAGGGGCCCACAAGGGATGGAGTTCTGAGCCTTGGGCACTGGCAGCTATAACCCCCCTGCACGCCCCCCGCCCCCCCCCCCCCCCCCCGCTCCCGTTTTCCCAACAAACATGCCCAGGCTGGGCGACTTATAGGTAGGGAGTCCGGGGTGTCTGCGCGGAGTTGACGGGGAGTCTCGGGCGGGGCTGCCTGTACTGCCACCGGGGTGCCCCGCCCAGCCCCTTCCTCCTGGCCGGTGGAGGAATTCAGGGCACCCAGCGGGTAAGTAGGAGAGAGACTGTGGTGCGGGGACCCGGGAGTCACCTAAGCACGGGGATCCCAAGGGCAGTGCCGATGGGGAAGGGGCCGGTCGCGGCCGGTGGAATGAGCAAACCTTGGCTGGACGTCCTGCAGGGCCGTCTGGAGCACGCGGCGCCCGGGAACCTCGGGGACAGGGGGGTGGGGGGTCCTCTGGGCCACACCTCAGGCCTCAGCGCACAGGCGGCAGGGGACGCTCTGCCGAGACTGGGGGTTCCCCGCGTTCGGCCGGCCAGGCACACAGCCCGGGAGCCCCGAGGCCACCCCACATCACACTCCAGACTTCCGTACCGGGGATGTGACTTCTGTCCCTGAGAACAGGCCCTCAGCACCTTTCTCCCCCCTCCCCGAGCAGTCTTCACACACAGGGCGCCCCGCCCGGGGAGGAGGGGTCCCAGGGTGGCGTGAGGCTGCTCTGCAAACGTGGTTGGTCTCCAGTCCTGAGGAGACCAGACGCCCCGCCGGAGGCACCGTGACTTTTCACAGAACATCCTTGGGGATCACCAAGGGAATCCGAGGTGGGGGGGGGGGGCAGAGGGCCCTGAGCCTGGCTCGGTGCAGGAGCCCCCAGGCCCAGCTGGGCTCAGAGGGAGGCTGCCTGGCAGGTGCGTGGTACCCGGGCGGCCGCTGCGCCAAGGCCACGGTGTCATTGTTCCGCCTCGGTGCCCGGGGGAGACCCCTGCCCCACGCCCCTCTCCCTAAGCCCTCCCTCGCCCCGCGGCGGGGCCCTCCCGGTGGCTGTGCGCCTGCTGTCCTAACCCAGCACCCCCTTCGTCCCGCGGGGGGGGGGGTCTCCGCGGCTTCGGGTGGCCTTCTGGGGGGGCTGCGACATTTTCATGAACCCTGACCCTCCGGCTTGACGGGTGCCGGCTCCCTCAGCCTCCCGGGCCCTGGGCCATCCGCTCGCCGCGTCTCTGCGTTAACCTCCTGTGAGCGCCACGAAGCTTGTGCCTCGGGGTCCTCGGCAGCATCCTGGGCCCGGGGCAGCGTGAGAGAGAGAAGCGGGCGAGGGTCCCGCCTGCGTGGGGCCCGGCGGGGAGGACCGGACCGACCACGGGGGCAGAGCACGTGCCGGGAGAGCACGGAGCGTGGTGGGGTCGGTGCTCGGAAGTGGCCCGGCAGCGCCACCGTGAAGGGGTGAGGGGAGCAGCCAGGCAGGCGCGTAGGGAAGGGTGTTCTCGTCCCAGGGAACAGCCGGTGCAAAGTGCGAGGCAGGTCTGCAGTGAGCGAGGGCGGGGCCCGAGGGGGTAAGGTCCGAGAGGGAGCGGCCCGTGGGGTCCGGGGCCACCGACACGACTCTGCTACTCTTCAGAGTGCGCTGGGGCCGCCAGGGGCTCGGGCCTGGCATCCAGCAGGTGCTCAATAAGTGCAGGTTCTGCCCGGCCAGCGTGGCTCAGGGGTTGAGCATCGACCTGTGAACCGGGAGGTCACGGTTTGACGCCCCGTCAAGGCACATGCCCTGGTTGGGGTTGTGGGTTTGATCCCCAGTGCAGGAGGCAGCCGATCAGCGAGCCTCTCTCATCACTGCTGCTTCTCTCTCTCCCTCTCCCTTCTCCCTGAGATCCATACAAACATAAAAGAAGGAAGCGCACGCTGGTGCTGACGGTGTGCCAACCCCCCTCTGGGCCTCGGGGGCGTCTGCACCACGGCTGTCTCTCAGGGCTTCTGCAGCAGCGGCTCTGCGGCGGGGTCCGGGATGGACTTTGCATCGGATGCTCCGTGGCGGCCTGGCCGGACGGCCGCACACAGCCAGGTGCGCCGTGAGGGGCGGGGAGCCGGCACACGCGGAGGAGGGCCGCTCCCCTCTGCTCGGTTCCGTGCGGACGGATGGGAAAAACTTGGGCCAAGCGGACAGTGTTAACCAAAAGATACGGGAAATCGAAAGAGATCAGCGACCAGGGAAGAAAGTGGCCCCTGCTTCTGTCCCGCCTCCCACAGAGCCCCGGGCGGGAGCGGAGCGCGCCAAATGGCCGGGAAGAGCCCCCAAACCTCGCACCCACACAGCTGCGGCCGCCACCCCACCGGCGGGAGAGGAAGCTCTCCGTCTTATTTTACGGAAACAGCACCGTATAAACGCCAGGCCCGATGAAAAGTGCTCTAAAACAGACCAAAACCGCCAAGTTCACTTAAAAAACGTACAGTTTTATTGACGCCAGAGAGGAAGGGAGGGGAGAGAGAGCGCGAAACATCCATGATGAGAGAGAACCATGGATCGGCTGCCTCCTGCACGCCCCGCACTGGGGATCGAGCCTGCAACCCTGGCCTGTGCCCTTGGCCGGAATCGAACCCGGGACCGACGCTCTATCCACGGGGCCGAACCAGCCAGGGCCACAGTTCACTTTTGAAAAGCAACGCGAACACCCCGGGGAGCATCCGCGGCAGACCCAGCGGCGAGTGAAAAGACAGGGCCTTGCTTTCTCGCCTCTCGCTGGGCCCCAGGCGGCACAGCTCCGGCCCCAGCCCACGGACTCTGCCGGCTCCTCTCCTGCGGGTGCGGGGCTCATCCCCGGACCCAGGGGCCTGGGGGCCGGCCTCTGCCAGGGTCCCACACTCACCTGTCCTCCCCCGTCAGGCCTGGGGCTCATGTGGCCGGCTGCACTCCCCCGGGGGCCCCCATCCCTGCCCGCACCTCTGTGAGCAGGCCTTCCCCACCTCCCATTCCCTCGGCTGGCACTCCGTCTGTGCTCTGTGCCCCGCGTTGCAGGGTTATACTTCGCCTTTGATTAGCTCCAAAGCAATAAAACAAATACTCAGCTCCACGGATGCCCAGGAGGCATCTGGCAAATTCAACCAAATTCTTTTTTTTCTTCTTCTTTTTTTAAAAAAATAAATCTTTATTCAGATTATTACAATTGTTTCTCCTTTTTCCCCCCATAGCTCCCCTCCACCCGGTTCCCACCCCACCTTCTGCCCTTACCTCCCCCCCACTGTCCTCATCCATAGGTGTATGATTTTTGTCCAGTCTCTTCCTGAACCACCCCCCCACACCCCTTTCCCCCTGAGAATTATCAGTCCACTCCCTTTCTATGCCCCTGATTCTATTATATTCACCAGATTATTCTCTTCCTCAGGTTTTTAATTCACTTGATTTTTAGGTTCACTTGTTGATAGATATGTATTTGTTGTTCATAATTTTTCTCTTTACTTTTTTCTTCTTCCTCTTCTTTAAGAATACCTTTCAGCATTTCATATAATACTGGTTTGGTGGTGATGAACTCCTTGAGCTTTTTCTTATCTGTGAAGCTCTTTATCTGCCCTTCAATTCTGAATGATAGCTTTGCTGGGTAGAGTAATCTTGGTTGTAGGTTCTTGCTATTCATCACTTTGAAAATTTCTTGCCACTCCCGTCTGGCCTGCATAGTTTCTATTGAGAAATCAGCTGACAATCGTATGGGTGCTCCTTGTAGGTAATTAACTGTTTTTCTCTTGCTGCTCAACCTAATTCTTGATTTAAAGAAATCATAATAATAAGCCCGGCCGATGTGGCTCAGCGGTTGAGCGTCGGCCTATGAACCAGGAGGTCAGGGTGCGATTCCCAGTCAGGGCACAGGCCCGGGTTGCGGGCTCGATCCCCAGTGTGGGGCGTGCAGGAGGCAGCCGATCCCTGATCCTCTCTCATCGATGTTTCTCTCTCCCTCTCCCTCTCTGAGATCAAAATACGTATGTTTAGAAATGACCAGATGCACACAGGAGGAAATGCCAGTGGCTCCTGAAGGTTAGGAAAGGGCTCAGCCTCACTCCTGGTGACAGAAACGCCGATGAAAACAGCTGATGGCAGGGCCGCCCGCCCGAGGTCAGCGCCCTTGACCGCACACTGAGGACGCGGGGACTCGCACATATTATTGCAAAGGGTCGCGACCCCAGCAGAGGACAATTTGGCAAAATCTCCCAGAATGACGAAGGCACACCCTTTGACCCAGCCGTCGGTCCCCCTTGGAGGAAGGCTTTCGGCGCCCAGAGACACGGGCCCAGGTCACGCGGAGGGTCCGCACCCAGGGAGATCCCCAAGGCCCATCGGGGTGTGTGCCCCCCACAGCACAGCCCAGGGGAGGGAGGGGCTTTGGATTTGGCCATTTCCAGGCGGCAGCGTGAGGGAAGGGCACGGACCCGTGGGAGAACAGAGGCCTAGAGAAACTCCAGGGAAGGATCGGTGCCGGGCCAGGCAGCGGTCCGCTCACACCGGGTCCTGGCTGAGCTGTGGACATGGGACATGTTCCCTCTCTGCTCCAGGGCGGCTGGAAGGGGAGGGGGTGATGAGGGGTTGGGTCGGGGCTCCGTGGGGAGCAGGAGGGGGACGAGGAGGCTGCTGGCCCCGGAGGCGGGCCCTGGCCAAGTCGGCCCCATCCTCTCAAACCGGACCTTGGCAGAGGCCACAGGGTGGCAGCGTGGGTGGGGACAAGGACCAGGCCCTGGAGGGGCACCCCCAGGCTGGGCCCAGACGGAGTGGAGGGAATGAGGAGGCCGAGGCGGGGGAGGGAGGAGCTGGCTCAGTCCTCAGCCCAGAGGTGGGCGTGGGTCGAGGGGCGGGCGAAGGGCGAGGGCAGGTCAGCCCTCCCTCTGGGCTCCGGTGGGGGCGACTCACTGGACTCACTTTCTGGGGCGTCTGGCCCGGGGTTCATCAGCATCTCATTTGCATGGCCATTCATCCTGTCCCAGCCTTCCCAGCCCCCCAGAAGCCCCCTCCGGCCCTGGAGAAAGGGACAGGGCCTGGGTCCCCCTCCCAGTGGCCCCCACACCGTCTCCCCCAGAGGAAAGGACAATGGGGGTGGGAGGAGGCGGAGGAGGGGTCTGGCTGGCCGGCGGGCTAGCAGGAACCTTTGTGTGCGAGGCCCCGTGTGTGCGTAGCCGTGCGGGGCTGTGAATGGGCGGAACCATCCCAGGAATGCCGCTGAGCCCGAGGCCTGAGCCCCAGAGGCCGCCCTGCGCCCGCCAGCCCCTCCTGTGCGTGAGCCGCCCCGCCATTCACACCTGCGGTGGCAGGGCCGAGGCAGAGGGGTGCACTGGCCGGGCACCAGGAGGAGGGACGGAGGGCACCGGGCGCAGCAGCAGCGGCACAGGTCGGGCAACTCACACCACCAGGTGCCCCGCGCGCCCGGGCAGCCGGCACTCCTGACCTGCGGCTCCCGCTGCCTCGGTGGTCTCCCTGCCCTGAGGGTGTCTGCTCTCCGCCCCGCGCAGCAAGGGGTGTGGGGGATGGGAGGGAAGCTGGGGCAGGGGGGAGGGCGGGAGAGGGGGAGGGAGGGGTCCGCTGAGGCTGTGGGAAGGGTGCTCGGGGCTCCTGTGGGCAGGTGGGGTCCCAGACTCTGGAGGGGTCCACCCTGCAGGCCCGGGGGGAACTGGTGGCCGCTCAGAGGGTACACGTGTGTCCCTGCGGGCCGAGACCTCGCCCTGCGGCCATCGGTGCAGGAGGCTGTGGGAGTCAGCACCCCACACCGCAGCCGGTCTGATGGCCGCTGCCCCCACAAGGCGCTGGGCTGGGCTCCAGGAGCTGGGGGGGGGCGGGGGGGGTGCAGCCGGCAGGGGAGCAGGAGGCAGGCTGGCTGAGGAGGACATGGGAAGAGACCATGGTAGAGGCCCTGAGGGAGAGGGAGAGGAGTCCAGGGGGCAGCCAGGAGGCCCGGGGGTGCGGGGGGGTGGGAGGCAGTGGGTCTGTCCCTCTCTCGGTCCCAGCCGGGGAGAGGTTGGGGGGTGCAGGGCCCTGCCCGGCCCTGTCCTGGCATTCATGTCCCAGCACCAGGCAGCCGTCAGGCCAGGGGCCCAGCGGGAGGCAGCTCTTCCCTCCTCGGTGCCAGGCAGGGTGTGAGGCAGGGCTCGGCCCGCTGGCTCCCCCGGGGACTGGACAGAGAGAGACAGGCTCTGAGACTCCAGCTCCATGGAGCTGGCCCACTGGACCCTGTCAGCATCGGAACAAGCCAGGAGGGCTCCCTGGCAGAGGCAGCGCTGGGAGTGGGAAGGTGGCCAAAGGCAAGCGGTCCCTGCTGCTGGGAGGACCAAGTTCTCCTTGTGAGGATGAGGAAACTGAGGCACAGGGCGTGGCGGGGGCTGCCACGGACACTGATGGAGGGAGGGCGGGCCCTCTGGGGGAGGATTAGGGCCTGAGCTGTGTGGGGTGGGGGGCGGGCAGGGGCCCCAGACCTTCCCAGGCTGCCTCCAAGTGGCCAGAACACCCAGAGTCAGGACAGAGGGGGTCTGTGCCGCAGCCCGCCCCCCCGGCCCCGGCTTGGCTAAGGCGAGCCCCACCCTGGGCAGTGATGCTGGGGGCCTGTCTTCCCATTAGGGGGCCTGGCAGGAAGTGGGGCCCTGGCTCAGCTCCTGGGCTCCAGCTGGGCCCTGAGCGACAGCAGGGAGAGGGGACGGCCTAGTGGGGTGAAGGGCCAGAGGGACGGGAAGGGCAGGGGCGGGAGCTGCTGATACGAGGGTCAGAGCCAGACTCTGGCCTCCACCACCCGGATGTGGGCCGAGGGCTGACCATCGGGACAGAGCCTGAGGGTGTGGCCCCCCACGCTGGCCTGCTCCCCGACCTGTCCCCAGGCCTGGCCCACCTCTGCCTGCCTCCCAGGATGCCTTTGGGGACACAGCCTTGGCCCCAGAACGGGCCCTCGCCTGTTCCCACACCCCAGGCTGCGTCTGCAGGTTCATCGGTCCGGTGCCTCCCCTGCCCTCCACTGCGCAGATGGAGACCTGGGTTCAAGCCCCCCCCCCCCCCAGTGCGTGTGCCCTTGGCCAGGCCGCCTCCCTCCTGGCAGGGCGACCGTGCCTCTAGGGAAGGGGCAGGGCCAGGGTGGGGTCTGCTCCCTGGAGGCCCCTCACTCTCATTCTTTTGGTTTTTCAGTTGAGGTGAAATCCACATAACATGGACTTGGACACTTCAAAGTGGGCAATTCAGCCCGGCCGGTGTGGTTCAGTGGATAGAGCGTCGGCCTGCGGACTGAAGGGTCCCAAGTTCGATTCCGGTCAAGGGCATGGACCTTGGTTGCGGGCACATCCCCAGTAGGGGGTGTGCAGGGGGCAGCTGATCGATGTTTCTCTCTCATTGATGTTTCTAACTATCCCTCTCCCTTCCTCTCTGTAAAAATCAATAAAATATATTTTAAAGTGGGCAATTCAGCCCGGCCGGCGAGGCTCAGTGGTTGAGCGGCAACCTATGAACCAGGAGGTCACGGGTTCGATTCCCAGTCAGGGCACATGACGGGTTGCAGGCTCGATCCCCAGCAGGAGGCAGCTGATCAATGATTCTCTCTCACTGATGTTTCTGTCCCTCTCTTTCTCTCTCCCTTCCTCTGAAATCAATAAAAAAAAATATTTTAAAAAAACGATAAAGTGGGTACTGAGCGGCGTTGGGCAGTGCCCCGCAGGCATCGCCTCTGCCCCCACCCAGCACACCCCTCCCCACAGGAGGCCGCACCTGTCAGCACCCCTCCTGGCAGCCACTCAGCTCCTGCTGCCTCCTGGGCTCCTCTCTGGGGACACGTCATGTCCGTGGGATCCCGCGACACGTGCCCTTCACGTCACACGCGAGAGGAGAAAACGCAGCCGACGTCCGCCCGTTCCGGGGGTTGGGGAGGGTGGTTTGGGCTCCTCCGTGGTTCTGCTCCGGGTCATGGTCCCCGGTGGGCACCTGCCTGCCTCCAGCACTGTGAGCCACAGCTCAGCCCTCCCCGCACGTCCCTCCCAACCCCTCCCCCGCCCTCCCCAGACCCCACCACACACCCCACCACACACCACCACACACCCCACCACACACCCCACCACACACCCCACCACACACCCCACCACACACCCCACCACACACCCCACCACCACACACCCCATCACCACACACCCCACCACACATACCCCACCACACACCCCACCACACACCCCACCACACACCCCACCACACACCCCACCACACACCCCACCACACACCCCACCACCACACACCCCACCACCACACACCCCACCACCACACACCCCACCACCACACACCCCACCACCACACACCCCACCATCACACACCCCACCACACACCCCACCACACACCCCACCACACACCCCACCACACACCCCACCACCACACACCCCACCACCACACACCCCACCACCACACACCCCACCACCACACACCCCACCACACACCCCACCACACACCCCACCACACACCCCACCACACACCCCACCACACACCCCACCACCACACACCCCACCACCACACACCCCACCACACACCACACACCCCACCACCACACACCCCACCACACACCACACCACACACCCCACCACACACCCCACCACCACACACCCCACCACCACACACCCCACCACACACCACACACCCCACCACCACACACCCCACCACACACCACACCACAGACCCCACCACAGACACAGACCAAGGACAGACCCTGGCCCCAGCCCCGGCGGTGGGGCGGGCAGGGGTGTCTGAGCTGTATGGAGGGCACGAGCCGGCCCCTGCCTCCCAGGCCTCAGTGTCCCAGGCTCGGCTCCAGCGGGGGGGGGGCAGGCCAGGGCCGGCGGAGGGCTGGGAGGCAGGGTTAGGCCTCAGAGGGCCCGCCAGCCGGCCGGGGAGCCGGGGCTTCATCGTGGACGGGGAACGGGCCCCGCTCCCGGCCAGGCGGTGGGCTCCCGAGAGTCACACGTGCGGGGGGCCTGGCTCAGCACCGCGGGGTGGACACGGACACGGAGAAGTCGTTGCTTCCGGCCGCGCTGAACGTTCTGCACGGCATCTGACCCGGCCCTTTCCTCTGTCGCTGGGGCTCTGGCCCCGGCCCCGTGGGTTTTCCTGTTTACTGCACCCCAGGGCTGGCCCTGGCCTGGCTCTGCCTCCTCATCCCCCAAAGAGCCGTCAGATTCGTCTGCAGCCTCGGCTGGGGCCGGGGCAGCTCGGGGGGGGGGGGGCAGGTAGGCAGCTGGGGGGACAGGTCTGCAGCTGGGGGGGCAGATAGGCAGCTGGGGGGGCAGGTCTGCAGCTGGGGGGCAGGTCTGCAGCTGGGGGGGCAGGTAGGCAGCTGGGGGGGCAGGTCTGCAGCTGGGGGGGACAGGTCTGCAGCTGGGGGGGCAGATAGGCAGCTGGGGGGGCAGGTAGGCAGCTGGGGGCAGGTCTGCATCTGGGGGGACAAGTAGGCAGCTGGGGGGCAGGTCTGCTCCAGGCCCTGCTGGCTGCCCACACTGCCCCCCACCCCGTCCACTACGTCCCTCCCTGCTCTCCAGCGGCCAATGCTGCTTGGCTGCGGCTCCTGCAGGAAGCTGTCTGTCCCACGAGGCAGCGGGGGGTCGCCTCCTGTCCTGGGCCGCCCGGAGCTGTGAAGAGCTGCCCACTGCACTCGCCCTGGAGGCCAGAACCAGGGCCAGGTGCCCTGCGGGGCTGGGCTGGGGGCGGTCAGACCTGCTCCCTAAGGCTGAATGGAAACGTGTTCTCAGAGCTGGACCCCAAGGGGTCCCTTTGGCTTGGGAGCAAGGTGGTGACCCTCATCTTCCAGGTCCCAGGAAACTCCCAGACGGGCTGGCGCTGATGAGGGGCACTCAGGGTCTGGGGAGGGACGCTCAGCGTCTGGGGCGCTGCAGGGAGGGTCCCACAATGACTCACCGCTGTGAAGTGCCCTGGTCTGTGAGTCACACACCCCGGGGCAGCGGGGGCTGAGCTGGGCAGGTCTCCTGGTGGGCAGGGTCTGCACTGCATGGCCCACCAGCGTCTTCACCCACGTTTCCTGCCCCTCCCTGGCCACCTGACGGGGTAAATGGGGGGAGCAACAGCCCCATTTCCTGGAGGAGAAAAGTAAGGCTCAGCCAGGCAAGGGGCACAGAACGAGGGTGTGAGGCCTCCGCTCCTGCGATCAGGAGGGGACAGTCCCTCGGGCGTCCCCCATCCTGGAGGTCTGGCCTTCCTGGGGCCGGCGGGAGGCCCAACCCCGTGGGCAGCTGGCCAGAGACCCAGTGCCAGGAGCAGGGCACCCTCCCGGGTGAGGCCCCAGGCACCCCCCACCCCCTCGGCCTGTGTTGGCACCTCCTGCCCCCCACCTTCTCTCAGCCGCCTGCTGGCCTGGGGGGGGGCACGTCTGGGCCACTCTGCCATGGTCCCTCCTTCTCCCTCGGCTCTGTGGGTTGGGAAGGAACTGGACCTGCCTGAGGAGCTGGGATGTGGGGGTCAGGGGCCCCCCCGCTCAGAGCAGAAAGAAGGCCCCCCCACCAGGCCCAGGCTGGTTGGTGGGTTCCTGCTGGCCCCTGGGCTGGAGGCCTTTTTCTAAAGTAAACAAGCCGTGGGGGGCGGAGGTTGGGGGGCCTCTGGGAGCCCCTGAATCCCGCTGCGAGGCTGAGGTCCCGCGAGCGCCTGGCTGCGGAAACACCTGCCCAGCCCCGGGGTGGAGGCAGCCGCAGCAGCGCTGAGAGCAGCAGGTCGGGCCCCTTCCCAGCGGAGCCGCGCCCCCCCCCCCCTGCCAGATGGCCCCCAGGGCTGCGTGTGCGGAAGCGGCAGGGGGGCAGGTGGGGGGCCTCGGCTCGGGGAGAGGGCTCATTGCCAGTCGGGTGGGAAGGGGGCTCTGGGACCCTGGGGGCAGGTGGTGTCCCCTCAGCCGGCTGGGCGACCCGGGAGGAAGCAGAAGGGAGGGGTGGGCAGGCTGTGGGCCAGGGAGGGCTCTGCTCCAGGCCCGAGGTCGCCAGCCACAGGCGCTTTCCCACCTGGCGTGGCAGCCGCAGGATGGGGGGGCTGCGGGGGGCGCTGCGTGGCTGCGGGGGGCGCTTTGGAGGGGGTTGCGTGGCTGGAGAGGGGCATTCGGAGGGCCACGGCCTGGGCTCCCGTGCTGGCTGCGCCTCCCACTCCCTGCGCCCTGAGCGCCCCCTCTCCCTCGCAGGCCTCGGGGTCCCCATGGTCCCTGCCACTCACTGGTCTGCACCGGCCGGGCTCGGTGGACACCTTGGCCGCGTCCAGCACCCCTGGCCGCAGGAGCACGTCCCCGCTGCGGGGTGGGAATGAGGAGCGGGACGTAACCGCAACCACAACCTCGACGCCGCGGCGAGCCGGCGGTCTGGGGGCCGGAGTGCAGGGGGGACCCCGGAGGAACCCGCGGGGCGGAGGGCGCCCTAGTTTCCTCTAGGACCCGGGCTGCAGGCGCTGCGCCTCCCTCCTGCCGTCGGGGTGGGAATCTCCACCCTGGGAAGGAGCAGCTGTCCCTCCCTGAGGCCCGGCCCCGGCTGGTCAGGTAGAGGCAGGTGAGCGAGGCAATTCCAGGGCAGCCTGGAAGCCACACGCATGACGTCCCGAGAACGAGGACTGGCCTGGGAGACGTGTGGGGCGCAGGGGCAAGGGTGGTCTTAGATTTCGGGGAGCAGAGGGCGACTGGCAGGTGGCCGAGGGAGAAGGGAGCCCACGGGCAGGGCGATCCGTGCTGGGAGCAGCGGCACAGCGGGTGTCGGGTGGCCAGCGGACCAGTCCGGAGCCCTGACTCACCCACTGACTCCCCGAGGCCGCGGTGACCTCCTGCTCGCTCTCCGGTGACCTCCCACTTGCTCTCCATCGGGACCTCCTGCTCGCTCTCCGTTGGGACCTCCTGCTTGCTCTCCGTCGGAACCTCCTGGGCAGGACGGGGAGGGTCAGAGGTTCTTTCTGAGTCTCTTGGTTTCTTACGAAAGAGCTTGGAGTCCGATCCCGAGAAAGCAGCTTCCACACGCGACGCTCTGGTCTCCTTGGGGGGCGAGCCCTTTTCTTGTGTGTGGGGAACATGTAGCCAGTCAACACGCACTGCGTGCTTTTCCTAAATGGGCCTTGATGTGCAGGAAAGAAACGCTGCTCCCGCCTCTCACACACCTTACTTCCCCAGGCCTCACGGGACATGGGACACGGGACACGGGACACGGGACACAGCCCGTCCCCCAGGGCCTGGCTCAGGGCTGGGCCCAATGCCGGGGTGTGTGTCTGTGTGCGTGCGCGCATGTGCATGTCTGTGCATGTGTGTGTGTGCGTGTGTGTGTCTCTGTGTCTGTGTCTGTGTCAGTGGCCTGGAGGGCTGACCAGTGCCCCCAGGCTCCTCCCCGTCTGTCCGGGGGAAACAGGCCTGAGCATCCCACCCGCAGGGTGTCCTCGGAGCTGGTGCCTCTCTGGGCGTGTGGCAGGGGCTGAGGGCCCAGAACCACACCCCCCGCTGCGGAGGCCTTGGGGGGCGATCCCCACCCCCCGGGCGTCCTCATGGCCCTGAGCGCAGGCGCCATCCGACACAGAAGGGAGCCTTGGCACCCAGCTGCTCGGCCAAGGCCGCCGGCGAGCGGAGCAGGGGCAGCGCCATAGAGCCGCGCCCCTGTGGGGTCGCCTCCTGCTGCTTTGGGACCCAAATCCCACAGTTTTGCAAGAGAAGATGAGCTGACTAAGGTAAGGAGGCCAGACGAGGTCTTCTGGCGCCTCCCCACCCAGCGTCGCACTGAGTCAGCCAAGGAGGCACCGGTGGGGGGGCGCGTGCGACCCGACATGGCCCGGGCTGCACTGCCAGGGACCCGGGTCGGGAGCCCTCAGGAAAGCCGACCCCCTGGCCAGAGTGGCTCCCGCCACGGCCCTGCACTGAAAGGTCGTTATTCGATTCCCAGTCGAGGGCACGTACCTGGGTTACAGGGTCCACCCTGGCCCAGGGCTGGAAGCATGTGGGAGGCAACCCATCAATGTCTCTCTCACATCAGTCTCTCTCTCTCTCTCTCTCTCTCTCTCTCTTTCTCTCTCTCTTTCCCTCCCTTCCTCCCTTCCTCTCTTTAAAAAAATCAACGGGAAAAATGCCCTCGGGTGAGGATTAACCTGCCGTGACCTTAGCGCTGAGTGCTTTCAGGAAAGCCTGGGGCTCCTGCCTGCGTCGGGGTCTGGCAGGCTGGGGTCCGTGTTTGGGGACCCAGCACATTCAGGTCTCCAGTGGTGGCGTTCTCGCAGAGTGCCGGCCTGTGGGCGGGCGTGTCACCTCTTGTCCCTCCTTGAGGCCTGAAGCGGATTGGTCAGCTCCGCGGACCAGCCTGGACACAGGACAGCAGCCCTTGAGCCAGGAGCGCCGGGCCGGACCCAGCCTCTCCGCTGCCTGACGAGCCGAGCCCGCGTGGCAATGCAGACAGAAAGGCCTCTCGCTGTGTGGTTCCGGCCAAGGGGGCCGCGGTGGCCACGTGCCAGCAGGTGGGCCCGCAGGTGCGGCACCTCCGCTCGCTGCCCCTGCGGGGAGCGGGCTCGGGCCCCTCGGGGACCTGACCTCCTGCGACCTCCTCACTTCCTCTCGCCACCCACCGCCCCCCACACACACACCTTGTGCAAAGCTCGGGAAATTAAACACCAGCTTTCTTTGCATGAAGATTCCTGTACCCACCCCCCGCCCCCCTGTCAGTCTCTGGGGGCCACTGTAACAATGACCATAAACACAGAGCCTCAGGCAGCAGAACGCTCTCCTGTCCGGCTCTGAGGCCAAAGCCTGATCCCCGGGGCGGCCCGCAGGGCCCGCTCCTGCCTCCGCGGCTCCAGCCTCCACAGCGCCTGCCAGCTGCTGGCAACCCTGGCTTTCCGGGGCCTGGGGCCACGTCACCCCCTTTGCTGCCTCTGCATCTGTGCCCAGAGGTCCCCTCCTCAGAACCCCAGCCACTGGATGACCCCTCCCGCGTCTGACCTCATCGCACCTGGGTCCCATCTGCCAAGGCCCCGTTTCCAAGCAAGGCCACGTGTCCTGGGTCCCGGGGAGCCCGTCTCATAGCTTTGGGGACGTGAGGCAGGTCCTAGCAGCCCGTGGGCGGCCGGGGGCACAGCGGGATCCGCTCCTGGCGGGCAGGCACGCGGGCGAGGGAGACACAGTTGGAGTGGACCCGGTTCTGCAGGAAGGACCCACTCACGGCTGAAGGCACAGCCCGTGCTGGCGGGGAGGGGGCTCGGCCTCGGGTCTCGCCTCCCCCGGGAAGCCTCCCGTGCTGACTCTCATTTGAATGGGGCCCAGCACTCGGCCACCCCCCACCCCGCCCATCACCCCCCTACACCCCTTTACTGTCCTCCTCCCTGGAGCACCCGGTGCCGCTGAGAAGGACCTGGTCTGGTCACTGTCCTAGCCCGGCACCCAGCACGGCCCGGGCCGGCTCCCTGGGTCCTGCAGCAGCCCGGGGCTGGGCCTTGGGGGGACCAGGTGTGCCCTGCTCCTGGTGGCGGCTCAGTGCCGCCCATGGGGGGCTCTGCCGTGGGTCCTTCTCGAGTTCGCTGCGGGACCCAGGTTCTGAGCGAGGAGCAGGCGTTAGTGAGTGCAGTCACACTCAGGGCCCGGCTTTGGGGGAAAGGAGAACAGACACCCCATGAGCGAGGGCCCCAGGGAGGCCGAGGGGTGCCTGTCCCATCTGTCATAGGCGGTCAGACAGACACGAGCAGCGCGAGGACGGCGGGCCAGGTACGAAGGTCACAGGGCAGAAGCCCGGGTGCCTCGCAAAGGACAAAACTGGGAAAACAAGTCACTGCCCCGAGGGCGACCTCTCCTCCCTGACCTTCCCTCCTTGACCTTTCCTGTGGCTGGTCGCTGGCTCGGACCCTCCCCCGACCTCCCCGCCCCTGGCGTGCACCAAGGGCCAGGAGGGCCTCGGTCCCTTCGCAGACCCCTGCCGTCAGCACTGGCGCTGGGACAGCATCAAGGCCTCCGTTCCGCTCTGGCTCCAGGCCCAGAGAAGCAGCGAAACTAGACCAGGGGCCACAGCTGCCCTCAGGGCCAGCCGCGTGGACTAAGGCCCCTGCCCGCCCAGCGCCCGCCAATCAGTGGGGACCAGGCGCTGACGAATATTCTATTGGACCCTCCCCCGAGGCCTCCCGCCTGCTCCCCTCGACCAAAGGACCCCGCTCTCCCATGCTGTCCCCCCCGGGGAGCTCCCCGCACCAGTCCTCCCCGCCTTCTTCCCTCCAAGGGACCCCACGAGACTTGTAATGGGCAGCGGCAGCTCGTCCGGGGCTCACCCCGACCCTGTCCCCAAGGCCCCCTTTTCTCTGACTCCCCCTGAGCCAGGGAAGCCCCTCCCGGGCACTCCTTCCTGTGGCTTCTTTCAGGCCATCGTGGTTCCTGTCCCGAGTGGGTTTGCTGCGGCCGATGCACTCGTCCTGCTCTGCATCCCTGGGTCTCCCGGCTGAAATCGTTCCTGCAAGAAGACGGAACCGAGGTCTCCTCGTCGTGGGGCGTCCCAGCTCACCCAGAGTCCCCCGGGGGGTGGCGGCCGAGGGGGAGCTACCCCCACCTGCACACTCACCCGGCACCCTTCCCAGCCCGCCCTCAGGCGCCAGGCAGCGGGGACCAGCGCTCCTTGGGTGCCTGGGAGCCATCCAGTGAGAAAATCAGGGAGGCCCTCCGCCCTCCCAGCCTCAGGGGTCAGCCAGGTGCTCGCTCTGTGGGTGCTCAGCCCCCCCCCAGCCCCTGTCGTCACCCCTGGCTCAGGACACCGCCCTGAACGTGGGTCTGGCGTGCGGGTCCCTTGGCTGAGCACAGCCTCCCACGTGCGCGCCAGCCCCAGCGCGGGTCCTCTGGGCCTGCTTGGCCATCGCCGCGGCTGCGTTTATCCGCGCCCCGGCCGGTGACGGTCCGTCCGATTTAGAAAGACCCTCCGGCCGGGCCGCCGAGCGACCTCCCTGCAGCCGCAGCCCCGCCCCGCAGCCCTGGCCGCCGAGAGACCCGAGCTTCCCGGCTGGTTTTCAAAGCTATTGCACCAAATGTTTCCCAGCACGACGCTGATGGCGATGATAAGGCGGCTGGAGAGCCCCAGAGTGAAAGAGATGCACAGGGCCATAGGCGCCCAGGGCTCGGGAGCGGCCGCGGGAGCGGGGGCAGGCATGTCCCCCTGGCTGTAGCCACCCAAGTGCCTGTTTTTATTTAAATGGCCCCGAGCAAGTCTCTGACTAAACCAACATTCCCACGCCAACACTCAGCAGCGCGCTGGTTTTTGGCACATTCTTCCTGAGCTGTCAGGGCAGAAGCGGAGAATTCTGGTCTTACTTAAGGGCTGTGGGGTTTTCCCCTTCCTCCCCGCCCCCCCGCCACCCCCCCCCACCCAGTCCCCGAGACAGGAAAATAGCTCGCAGATGTGCTGTACCTGCTCGCGCCTGCGCTCCCCGAACCTCGGGAACACAATTCCCCGCGCTCCCTGAAACCCAAGCCCCCACTTCCAGGCCCGTTTGCTTTCTCACGGAGCGGGGCGGGCGGGGGGGGGGGTGTGCGGGGGAGGACGGAAGTTCTGAGCAAGTTTCAATGTGTCTGGAGCGGACGGGAGAATCCGTGAGGGGCTCAGAGTGCCTGTGGGCGGGTGGCGGGGGCCAAGGATGGCGAGCCCCACTGGGGGCCAGGCAGGGGGGGTGCGTGGGGGGGCTGTGGGAGGCAGCAACCCCTCTGCAGGACCCCCGGGGCCCCCTTCAGCAATTCCTCCAGGCACAGAAGGATTTTGCGGTGGGAAGCCCGGTATCTTCCCTGTAACCCTAAAAAAAGGAATTTCCAGCTATTTTTAACCCCAGAAAGGAAAAAGGGGAAGGAAGATAGAGGAGGAGGACGGGGAGGAGGGCGGAGACAGACAGGGGAGGAGGGGCTCCCTGGCTGGCATTTCTGCCAGTGACTCAGGCCCGTGGAGCCTCCGTTTGTACCTTTTGTACCAAAGCCAGGGGGTGGGGCCCCGCAGTTTCGTCCCCCGAGGCCCTTTCTTTCTGGAGAAAGTTCTGAGCTAGGCCTGCGGGCCCAGCAGGGTGGACACTCCCCACGGCCCGAGGGGGTCCCCCTTGGAGCCCCACCCCCAGCAGGCTCGGCAGGGGTCCCAGGATCCGGGAGACTAGGGGCTGGTGTGGGCAGACCCTGGTGCCAGGCTGGGCTCCCCAGCCCCACTGGGGGCATCCCTGTCCAGTCCGAACCATGGGCACGGTGGCATCTTCCCTGTCGTAGGGCATGGGGGTGGGGGGTGGGGGACGCAGCCAGCCCTGCCTGAGGGGTCAGCTCTGAGCTCTGAGCTCAGTCAGCGTCTGGGAGCGCAGGCCCCCACCGGCCCCTCCTCCTGCAGCCCCCTGATTTGGGCAGGCCCCGCCCACTTCCCTCCTCTGAGGCGGCCTGTCTCCAGGGGCGTCCGCCCCGCGGGCAGCGGAGGGGCTGGGGGCTGGAGAGGGCCTCCCTTCTGCGGACCCAGGGCCACCTGCCGGCCGCCCCACTGAGCAGGCCCGGGCTGGGAGGTGCAGGTGGTCGCTGAGCCCCGAGCCGCCCGGAGAGGCCGGGCAGGGGGTCCCTGGCTCGGCCTGCACTGCTGTGCCCGCCCCGCAGCCTTTGCTCAGCAGACAGGTACCGGGTCGGCCCCACGGCCGGGTTTGCAGCCCTCGGGCCCGTCAGCCAGGCCTACCTGCCGGGGACTTGCCCGGGCAACGTGCTCCCCAGGCTCCGTGCCCGCATCTGGGGTGCTGACCCTCCTTCCCGGGCCTCTCGGGCAGCAGGGAACTCCCGCCAGCTCCCGCCCCGGCCTGAGCTGCTCCCCGGTAGTGGCGGGCCTGGGGCCAGGGGCACGGGATCCCCGCAGGCAGGGACCTGGGCAGAGCCCCGCATTCTCATTCGGAGCCCTCCAGTCACAGGGCAGTCTGCGTCTGGGGGGCCGGGGGAAGGCGGGGACCCACAGGGACAGGTGTGGGGAGCAGGGGGGCCTCAGGCTCCGGTGGCTTCCTGCAGGAGGTGAAGGCTGAGGAGGTGAAGGTGGGTCCTGTCAGCAGAGGACAGAGCCACAGGAAGTGGGAACCAGCAGCCGGCCTGGGGTGCGCGCTAGGCCCCGGGGGACAGTGGGTTCCTGCATAAGGGACAGGCAGGGAAGCAAGCTCGAGACCTCAGTCTCCTACTGAGGACGAGGGGGGCCCTGGAGACGGGGCCCCCAGGCCTGTTCGGCTTGGAGGCACTGCTCACGGCCGAGCCGCCACAGGGGTCGCACCTGGAACAACCCGCAGTCATTCGCCGCGTCCCCGCAGCCGCTCAGCGCGGGGAGTTGTTCCGGGGGTGCAGGCGGGGAAAGGAGAGAGGACTTCAGGAATCACCTCACAGGGGGTCCCTCGGTGCTGGGCCTGCGTCTGGCCGTGCGGATGGGGTTGGGGGGCGGGGCGGGGTTAAGAACGGGACACTCAGTCTCCCGGCTCCCTTTGCCAGCAGCTCAGATCTGTTTTACAATCAACTTCAGAAGGCCGAGGGCACCACCCCGTCTGTGGTCTGGGATCTTCCCACAGCGGCCCCAGCCGGCACCCCCACCAGGGCCAGGCCACCCCCACCCTCGGCCCTCGGCCCTGCCCCTGATAACCCGCCTCTTGCTCCAGGGCCACTGTGCCTGCACCCTAAGTCTGACCACCGCCCCCCCCACACACACACACACTGACTGTGAATAATTCGGGAAGCAAGGAGGCAGCAGCGCGCCCAGCCCCGCTGTGTGCACACGGCCCACCTGTTCGCTGCCACCAGGCCCCGCCGGCCTGACTGCAGCCAGAACCATGGGGAGCATGATGCTACCCCCCCCCCCAGGGCTAGGGGGTCACGGGCAGCACCTGCAGAGCAGGAAGGAGGGGACCAGAGCGGCATGCAGGGGCCTGCCCTCCAACCTCCCTGCCCACCTCGTCCCAGCCCCGTGGAGCAGGCAGGCAGCCCACAGTGACTGCACAGTCGCTGCCTCATTCAGCTCTTATCATGGACCACCCAGGGTCCCCCCCCCCACACACAAGAGAAGGCCTCCAGGACCCCCATCAGCACCCCCACCCCCTTCTCCCTCAAGGCCCTGGCCTGGGGAGGCTCAGGGAGACCAGAGGGAGGCCAGGAATCTGCCCCCTGCCATTTGTGAATGAAATTGCTTCTTCTTCGCACCCACTTGCCAAGGCTGGCCCGCCCCCTCCCCAGCCCCAGCACTTGGGGCTTCGCTGGGGTCTCCTCCTCTGCCCCTCTTCTGCCCGGTTGCCCCAGGTGGCCCAGGGGTGGGGAGCCGGGGAGGCCTCGTGGCCCTGTCTGGTGGAGGCCCAGAGTTGGCACAGCTGGGCAGACCCAGGTAAGACTCCTCCTCCCTTCTCCAGTGTCCCCCTCCTGCTCCCCCTCGCCCCCCACCCCCCACCCCGTGCTGCTCCTTGGCCAGAGGGTGAGAACTGGCCCCCAAACCAGGGCTGGCAGTCCTTTCCTTTGGCCTGGGCCTGTGGGCAGAGACACGGGGCTCCCACGGAGGGCACACAGCCGGGCTCACAGGCAGTGGCCCCAGAGGAGCGCTGGCTTGAGGCCTTCAGTCCCCCCTCCCCCCAGAAGAGGGGGCAGAGCCCTGGGCCCGTGAGCTGGGGGGGGGGCAGGGGAGGGACTTCGCAGCCCCTCTTTCCGTCTGTCAAATCTGCTCTAACCAACGAACAAACACAATAAATAAATAAAATCTGTTCCTCCAGGCCCCACTGCGGTGAGAACATCTCTGCGGCCTCAGGCGCCCCGCTCCCCGCACTGGCCGGAGAGAAGTGCCCCCAGACTCTGAGAGGTGCGGCCAGCTCCTGGGGGGAGGCGGGCCGGAGAGAAGTGCCCCCAGACTCTGAGAGGTGCGGCCAGCTCCTGGGGGGAGGCGGGCCAGGGAGGCTCTGAAAGCGGCGGCAGGGCTGCCCTAGCTGTCCCTCCAGGGCTCACAGCACCAGCTGCACCAGTGCCCGGCAGCAGGCGGGCAAGGAGGGCTGCCGGGCCATCTCTCAGGGCCTCCCTGGTCCGGGTGCGTCTCTGTCAGCTCCGGGGTGGTCTGCAGGCTTGTGCCCTTCGCCTGGCGAGGCCCCTCTCCACCTTTAAGACTGCCCTCTGACACCCACCTAGTCCAGGATGCCAGCTGGATAGATGCCCCTCCCGCCGCTGCTCAGTGCCCTGTACGGGGATGGGGCAGGCGGTCTGACCCCTTAGGAGGCCGTGCCCTCTGGTGTCCTAGGACTATGGCAGGCATGTTGGACGCCCAGCGCTTAGCCCGCCTTGGCACACGATGCCCAAGTCTGACATGGGCGCGGAGAAATCAATCATCCGGAAGGAGCACGTGGGAGGACCCAGGGCGTGCGGCACGGTGCTAGCAGCGGGTCTGCCTGGCCCGCACGCTCACGCCGGGAGAAGGGGCAGCACAGTGAAGTGGCCAAGGAGCGTCCAGAGGCGGGTTCCTGGGGGGCGGGGGGGGGCGGGGAGGGGGCGGGGGGGTGCGGGTGCGCCATCCTTCGGCCAAAGGCTGCTCCCTGGGGTCACTAGGAGCCTCCTTCCAGAGGCTGCCGGGGGCGCCACACCTCTCTGGGCCAAGTGCCCGGGCAGCCAACGCCAGGGGTCTCCAGCCACGGTCATCCGGGGCTTAAAGCTGCGACCGCGGGGCTCCTGGGCAGGGGGCCCCCTGGGCCAGGGTTTTTCCTACACTTGGCTTTGGCCGCGCCTCCCCACCTCTCGGGGCTTAACTCCTTGCGGGGCATGGCCCCCGCTGGCTCCCCCTTTTCCCTCTAAGTCCCAGCCTCCTCTGCCATTGAGATGCAAATGGTTGCCAATTGTCGTTGGGTCCGGCCCCGTCAAAGCCGGATCCTTCCGCAGGCCGAGACCAAACTTTTGGCCTCTGCAAACTTTCGGCACGAGAAGTAGTCCCTAGGGCCGATCCCCGGGTCCCCGCCCTCCGCGGGCCCCCAGCCCGGAGGACCCGGGCTCCGAATGGCGTGCCCTGGCCGGGGGAGGTGCAGGCTGGTCGGGGCGCGCGGAGGGGCGCGGCCAGGCAGGGGGCAAGGGCTGCGGAGGGATCGGCGGGGGCGGGGCCCAGGGGCGGGGCCGGAGGGCGGGGGCGGAGCGCACGGGCGCCCCGCACCTCACTAGTGCCTCGGCCGCGGGAGGGAGCGCAGGGGCGTGGGTGCGGGCGCGGGCGCGGCGCAGCGAAGGGACCAGCCGGGGCGCAGAGCGGGGGGCCGAGCGGCCAGCAGAGCCCAGCGCCGCCCGCCCGCCAAGAAGGAGAGGGCGGTAGAGGGCCTCCGCCGCCCGTGGGATCTCCCGGCGCGCGCGGGGGTGCCCGAATCCCGCCGGCCCGCGCAGGAGGCCACCACCGGACGCAGCGGGCAGCCGGCGGGCAGGCATGCCACCGCTCCTGGCGCCCCTGCTCTGCCTGGCGCTGCTGCCCGCGCTCGGCGCACGAGGTAGGCGCCTGCCCCCGCGAGCCCGCAACTTTCCGCGCCCTTCGGAAACTTTGGCGGCGCCCTGCGCGCGCGCCCCGGGGGGTTGGGAGCGGGTGGCCAGGGTGGGAAGAAAAGGGGACCGGGCGCCCCGGGGCGGGGAAGGGGTGGGAGGGAACAACCGGGGTCTGGGGCTGCGGGAGGAGGGCTGACCCTCCCCCGCGCCGCCTGCCCAGCCGGCATGGACCCGTGCCGCCCGCTCCTGGGGCCGGGTTTGAAGCCGGTTTGGAGCCGGGAGGCCCAGCCCTGGGCTCGCGCCCTCCACCAGCTGCGCGTGGGGCTCGTCCCCGGCGGCGAACTGCCTACCACTTTTCGATTTGAATCGAGTCGGTTTTGGTTTCCTGTTGCTTTGGGGCCATTTATCTGTTTTCTTCGTCTCTGGCCCGCGCCAGGGGCGGATGTTGGGCCGCGGAGTATGGGGTCCGGGTGCCGCATTCGCCTTTGCCGAGCCGCGCGTCCCGGCCGAGTGCGAGGCGTGGGGCGTAGTGGGGCGCGAAGTGGGCCCAGTCTCCCCCACCCAGTCGGCAGAGTTCGCGCGAAGCCAGGGACAGGGGCGCGGACCCAGGATCCAAGGGTCCCAGGGCGCCTGGCCGTTCCCCCCCCCCCTCCGGCCAATGTCCCCTCCCCGGGCGAGGTCGCTGCCCCTATCCTGGCTCACAGACAGATTTTGGGGGGCCGGGCGTGAAAGATTCAACTGCTACTGGGGGGACTTTCACTTTGCCGAGTTCAAGTTTGGAAACCTTGCGGGTGTGGGGAGGGGGGCGCTCATTCATTTCTCCACTGCACTTGGAGGGGGTCCCTGAGGAATCTCTGGCGATTGATTCAGTTTCCCTAAAAGTTGCAGGAAAGCATTAGCTCCCCACTTCCAGAAGGTAGGGCTCCCTGCCGCGCCCCGTCCCCGCTTCCGTGAGGGGCTTGATTTACACAGACAGCCCTGGCGAGGGGGCAGGGAGGGGCCGGATGAATTCCTCTCTTGGCGTTTATGGGGTCAAACTCCTTCCAAACGGGGGCATCTTCATCTTCCCTGGGGTGCGTAGGGGGCGCAGCCCTGAAGATGCCTGAGGGAGCAGGTATTGGGTGTCCTCGGAGGCGGGGCCAGGTCCCCAGGGTGCAGGCCTGGTGCCCCAGGAGGCGGCCCTGGCACAATGGGCTGCTCTGATTCCTCGGCCGGCGGGCGCTTTGTCGGCGGGCGGGGCGGCTGGCCTTGCAGCTGTCGTATTTTCCCACGATCGGGGGAGCCAAGTGTGGCCACCACCCCCCCCCCCCCAGCCCCAGCGCTGCCCCAGCGCTGCCCCCTCGCAGAACGTGTTTGAACAGCAAGACAATCCTGGTGGCTGGATAGGGGCCCCAGCCCAGCCAGGCTCCCCAATGAAGACGGGGGGTGGGGGTGCAGAGTTTGGGATAGTGCCCAGGCCCTCTCCGCTCTCTCCGCTGCTGCTCTCTGAGCCGGCCTTTCGGGCCGCCCTGCCTCACGCTGAGCGCCCTGGTGCACCTGCCGCACAGCCAGCCGGCTCCTCCCGCCCCCCCCCCCATGTCAGCTCTGGGCAGAATATGGAAGCCCCTTGGGGTTCATGCAAGGGCTCCCTGGGGCAACCCCATTATACAGAAGAGGAGGTGAGGGGTGGGCGATGCCCCTTGGGGTGGGCCCGGGTGCCTGGGAGCTGACCTCTCCTCTTGCCCCCTCCTCCCCCCAGGCCTGCGGTGCTCCCAGCCCAGCGAGACCTGCTTGAATGGCGGGAAGTGTGAAGTCCTCCCCAGCGGCACGGAGGCCTGCGTGTGAGTAGCACCTGCGCCCGCGGGACCTGTTGCTTTGTGAGCGCGCAGCCCCCAGCCTCGCCTCGGCGCGGGGCGGCAGGGACAGAACACTAGGCCATTGTCTTCCGGAGATGGCCCAGGAGGCTGGGTGCGGTCACGTGCTACTTTTATTGGACAGAGTCTGGCAATTATTTAATCACCCCGATTATGCCGTGCGGGAAGCTGGTCCGGCCCCTGGAGGGTCCAGCACTCCTTTGCGGGGCCCCCCCCCCGGGCTCCTGGGGGGCTAAGTGAGAACTCCCGGTACCCCGTTTCTTCCAAAAGGCCCCGGGAGACAATTGGCCTGCCGGGGAAACTGCGGGCCCTTTATAGAGGGGCCCAGCCCCCACCCTGCCAGCCCAGGAGCACAGGGCAGGTGAGCGCCCCGGCTCCGGCTCCTCCGGGCAGGCCGTGCCTCTCAGCAAGAAATTGACTATTTCAGAGCCAAGCCCACCCTCCTGGGCTCAGCTTGCTCCTCCGGCCTCAGGTGCGGCCGGGGGATAAAAGTTGGAACCTGTGGGTAGTATCAGCCGTGCCCCTTTCTTCTGTTTTTTTTTTGGGGGGGTGGGGGTACCTACTGGAAGTGTGGTTTCTGTCCTGGCATCTGCAGCTCTAAACCGACCCCCAAGTGCCTGGCCCCTCACCCTCCGAGTCTTGGGTTCCCCATTTTCTCCCTCCCCCACCCCCACCCCCCGCTGTGAAACGAGCATGTGTTGGGGAGGGGGGTGCCTGTCTGCCGTCTGGTCTGCCCGCCTGGGAGTCCGCGTCAGCCTCGGGGATGTTTTCCTTGTGTAGCAAAGTGCCCTTCAACTTGAATGCGTCCCTGATGGGAATAATGAAGAGGCGCTAGCGGGACAGAGGGAGGCCCTGTCCCCCTGGAGGCCACAGGGGAAGCGGCCGCCATCCCGCCATCCATCCGGGGAGCCCTCATTCCAAGCGCCGAGCCCTCATTCCAAGCGCCGAGGGCCCCTTCCCCTGACAACCTCGGCCAGCGGCCACGCCGCCCCGGGCGCTCCCCCCCTGCCCACACTGAGGCCAATTAGGCAGGCCTGCGAGCAGTTTACTGGACAAAGAGGATTGTGTCTTTGTCAGATGCTAATGAATGCACACTACTTTTTTTTTTTTTTTTTCCCCTTTTGCTTTTTGGGGGCCTTTTTTTTTTTCTCCTCCCGCAGAAGCCTCACCGAGGCGTGATGCCCTAAATCTTGTTTCCCTTCATTCAGAGCCGACAGCTGGGACCCCGTGGAAGTGCAGAGGCTATTGTCGGGGGAGGCGGATTAATGCTGTGTGATTAATTATGCGTGGCTTCCCAGAATGCACAGCTCCTCCCGCCAGCCCGCGCCTGCATGGGGTGTGTGTGTGGGGGGGGTGGTCTCCATGCTTCTGCAGAGGGTTTGGGGCAGGCAGGAGAGTGCTGTGCTGGGCGGCGTGGAGGCCGGGTCTCCTCAGTGCCACCAGGGAGCAGGGACCGCCTGGCCCGGAGGAAACTGAGGTCGCCCTGGCCGACACCCGTGCCGCGTGCTGTCCTGGGCCAAACCGGGGGGGGGGGGGGGGGGGGGGGGTGGGCCTTGGGATACGGCTGCTGCCGCCGCTCACCGGCCTCGGGATGAGGCATCAGGGACGGAGCGATAGAGCGACGGGCCCTCCTGCCCCCGAGCCTGGGCGCCTCCGGAGCCCTGCCAGCCTGAGCCAGGCCGCTGATCAGGGAGGGCGCGGGCCTTGTCTGCCCCCGGGCCTGGCGCCCCCTCCTTGGCGGGAAGCCCGCCTCGGTCTGGCCTGGCACTCGGCCGAGCTCAGCCCACAGAGACCCCATTGTGCACACCCACAGACCCACTTGGAAGATGAGCGGAAGCGGTGTCCTCAGAGGCCCTGCCTCTGGGCGGGGCCGGGTTGGAGGTGAAGGACCAGGCCGGGGTCGGCCCCAGTCACGGCCAGGTGTGCAGAGGCCCGGGTCTGGGCACACGGTGGCCCCTCGGGGGACAGGGCCCCGGCTCCCTCCGCTTTTGAGGCCTGTGCCTGCCTGCTTGCCCCCACTCCCCGCTGTTCCCTGGAGGCCCCGGCCGGTCTGCTGGTGGAGAGAGGCCATCCTGTCTGGCAGGGGCGTCGCTGCCCTTGTCCTCCAGGGAGCCGCCGACCCGGGCCCTCGGGAAATTCTGACTGTGCCGGTTTACGGACAGCGCGTGGGAAACAGTGGGTCACGGAGCCAGACACGTCCGTACCTGGTGAATCATCCTTCTCCACTGCAAAGAGAGGGAGCCGCCCCCAGAAGCCGCCGTCAGGTGGCCCAGGGTGGGAGGGAGTCGCAAGTGCAGGCGCCGTCCCAGGAAGTCCCCGCGGTCCCTCGGCCGGGGGCCAGGAGGACCCCCTTCTGCACGGCCCCGGTGGCCCTGTGTGGGGCCCCCTCTGCACAGCGCTGTGTGCGGTGGGGGCTGGTGGCCTGCGGCGGCCGAGGGAGGGTCACTGCCCCCCGTAGTAGGTGCTGAGGGGGTACTGATGTGGGCTCCCCCCGTTTTGTTTTTGTTTTTAATATATTTTTATTGATATCAGAGAGGAAGCGGGGGGGAGAGAGAGAAACATCCGGTGATGAGAGAGAATCGTGGATCGGCTGCCTCCTGCACGCCGCCCACTGGGGATCGAGCCTGCAATCCGGGCGTGTGCCCTGCGCGGGCATCCTGAGGCCCTAGGGGCACCGAGACGCTCCCCCTGCTTGAGAGAAGGTCAGGTGATCACAGCCGCGGGCCAGCCCCGTGCCCAGAGCCCTGGAGGAGTGTCCGGCGGGCGGGCGGGCGGTGGCCTTTGGCTCCGGACCCTCCCGTGTTGGGTCGCAAGGCCCGCTGACTGCAGACCCCGTCCGTGACGAGGGTCTCACACGCTGCATCTCGGGTGGGTAAGGGCGCACACAGCAGGCACCGGGCGGGCTCTTTCTCCCACCTTCTCCTTTCGAGCTGACGGCGCTGGTTTCAGGATCCTCCTTCTCCGCGTTGAGTTGGCTAATGAATTAGTTTGGAGAACCCGAGAGGGGCTGCTTGGCGGGCTGGCCGGCACGGCCTGGGGAGGGGCTCGCGCGGCCGAGGCATTAGTCACCCATGCAGCTCCCTCGCTGCTCCTTTGGCAGACGCGAGGGGCGCCCGCTGTGTGCTGGGGTCTGCCCTAGGCATGGGCACGCGGGCTCGGTTAACAGCCTCTGCCCCCGTGGAGCCCACTCTCGTGTGCGGGCAGGAGAGGCGAGCTCATGGGCGCGTGACGTCCGGTGGAGGTGAGCGCAGAGGGTGGGGCGGCTCCCAGGGACCCCGCCACCCCGCGTGGCCCCGGCCCGGGAAAGTGAACGAGGCACAGAGAAGCCTGCGCCCGGCCCCAGGGTCACACAGCGCAGGCCCCGCCTCTTCTTCCCGGGGTTCCTGCCCACTGCCCCATCCTTCCACGCCGCCCGGGTCCTCCCTGGCCGCCCCTCGAGGAAACAGGGCCGAGACCACGACTTCCCTTTAAAAGAGGAGGCTCGGAGGTGCAGGCAGGAAGTGGCTGGGGTGAGAAGGGACTGGGCCAGCCACCTGGCTTCCAGGGACGCGCTCTCTGCGTGTCTGTCACCTGGTCTGGCTGTTTCCACTGAGTCACTCGCAGTCCCGGGCGAGGCGAGGCGGGGAGGACAGTGAAGGCTCGTCCTCGTCCTCAGGCTGCGCGCAGGAGGGCCGCTGCGGGACTTTCTGTAGAAACACGTGTCCACACGCAGCGTCAACTAGAAAGTCTCGCTGACTTCCCCGTCGGGAGAGGTGGCGTCCAGGCCCCGCCCCGGAGCGGCAGCCAACGTTTTTTCCATTGACAAGATCGCGATCGTATTTTTTTAGAAAGAGAAAGAAACCGCTTGTCGCAGGAAGGGGGTGGGGGCAGGGCACGCAGCTGGCCAGGGCGCCGCTCCGAGGCACGGAGGGGGCGCTGGGCCTGGGCGCGAGGGGGCGCGGCCAGGGTTCTGGGACCCAGAAGCTGGGGTGTCCGGGGAGGGGACCCGGGGAGTGACTGCTCCGCTCCTCAAGTGCCAGGCGCAGCCCGAAGGCCCTCGTTCACTGCGCCTTTGCTGGGCAGGCCAGCTGGGCCGAGGGGTCTGGCTCTCCCGGGCTGAGAAGGACACCTTTCCTGTCTCATGTCTCGTCTATAAATAGTGAAAGGATGTGGCTGTTTGCAAAGGTGATTGAGCGTCTAGATTGCTTTCCTCAATAATGGACACAGGAGCTCCACGGCCAGCTGCTCCGCCCGGCCCCATAAAACCCCGGTGGGCATGCCGTGCAGCGGGCTCCTCCTCTCCAGGTGGTGGCCAGCTCTGCCCTTGTACAGGCCCAGTTTACAGGTGGGAACACTGAGGCCGGGCTGGGTGGGGCCTGAGGCCGGCTTGAGAGCCTCTGCCTGCCTGGGCAGGCCCGTCCCGGACTTCCCGCCTTCTCGGAGGCTTTAACGAGCGGCTGGCCTGGGGCATCCTGGCTGTGGGTCAGGATGTGTTTGGTCCTGGAGGTTCTGGGCAAGGCAGGGGCTTGGCTGTCTCTAGGGGCCACCTGGAGGGTCTAGACGATGCAAAGCCGGCCTGGCTGTGGTTTGCTGTGCCCCCCCTCGGACCTGCGTCTCCTCCCGGGGCCTCCATTTCCCCCTCTGAGTGAAGGGCTTGGGGTAGGTGGCCCCGAAGCTCCCTTCCAGCTGCATCCCGGCAGGGCCCTGGAATGGGCCTGCAGAGCCCGGGGGTGGCGGTGGGCAGCGCTGTGGGGGCAGAGGAGCCGGGGAGCCAGGCCTGGCCAGGTGGCGAGGCAGGTTCTGCCGGTCTGGGGCGAGCCCTGGCCTCTGTGCTCTCACCACCTGGCCTGCTGGTGGCACGCACCTGCTGGAAGCAGGCATGATTGGCAGGTGCCCTGGGGAGGGCGGGCCAGCAGTGGGGTGCCCTTTCCTGCAGTGGCCTTCTCCTCCTGGCACCCCCACAGGGCCATGCCCCGCCCCACCCGTCCTCACGACTGGATCTGGGGAGAAGGGAGATACTCACAGGTATCTCGGTGGTCAAGGGCACGTATACGTTTTGCCGTTTCAGCTGCTTACGGGGTACCTTTCCGTGGCCATTTAGTATGTTCACGGGTGTGCAGCCATCACCATTACCTAGTTAGTTCCAGAACTTTCCTTACGCCAGACAGACCCGCCCCGGCCCTGGCTCCTGGCCCCTGGCCCCTGGCAAGCATTTCCTGCTTTCTCCCCCCCGGGTGCATGTTCTGGACGGTTCTCTGGGTGGCTCACACACGCGGCTGTTCATGTCCCGCTTCCTCACCCGTCGGGGTCCCGGGCTCACCCTCGCCGCGGCGGTAGCGGGGTCAGGGCCTCACTCCCGAAGCACCGGCTCCTGCCCGCCTATACCCGCCTGAGAGCGGCAGGTAACGGGACCGGCATCGAGGCCTGTACCGGCTTGGACGTGAGTCCAGAGGAGGCGGGTGGTGGGGGTGGCCCGTGTCTGGAAGGCTTCCCGGGAGAATCGGTGCTCATTTCTGGCCTGTGTGGCCGCCTCCCCAGAGGGCACGGAGCCCCTGAGTGAGGCCTGTGTGTCCTGGGTGTTAGCCCGGCTGTGTCTGCCGGATCCCTGTGTGCTCAGGGCCCCACGCCAGCTCGAGGGCATGAGGCAGGTGGGAGCCGGGATCTGGCCCCCTGTGCTCGGACATAGATGGGGCCCTCTCCACGCTGCCCTCTGGCTTTGGGGGCTCCCTGTCTCCTGCAGGCACCAGAGCGGCCTGGGGACCCTTGATGTGGCTGCTGTGCTCAGGCATGGGTGAATGTCAGCATCGTCCCCCGGGGTGGCTGCTCGACGGTCCCCTCATCATAGGTTGCTTTCTGTGCACCTGTGTGACCCATGGAATTCTGGGAGCAGAAACCCCTCCCGATGTTTCACCTCCGAGTGGTCTCTTCTTGCTGCGGGTCACTCCCGCACCCGCTGCCCCTGGGACAGAAGCATTCTGGGAAATGTGGCCCCCTCCCCCTCCTCCATGCCCCCCATGCTCAGGGGCCGGGACCTGGATTCTGGGACTTCCCAGGGGCGGAGGTGAAGCGTGGCCCTTGCCCCGATGCGAAGCTGCTGCTTTGAGTGGGTGCTGCCCGTCGGGTGGGTGTGGGCACCTCCCAGGGGGGTGCAGCCATCACACACCTTTCCTGCTAGGCCGCCCCCCATCCGGAGCCCAGCCCTTGGGGCTCCTGAGCTGGGGCTGGTGGGAGCCGCCCTCTCCCTGATCAGCAGAGACAGCCTCGGGGGCTCGGCGTTTCTGGGGTCCTGGAGGGCTTACCCGCCTGGCTGTTCGTGTCCTGCCTCCTCGCTCATGGGTCCAGGGCTCACCTGTGTGGCAGGGCCTTGGGGGGTCCACTGGGGGGGCCGGGGTGACTCAGACACAGCTGTCAGGCCCCGCCTGGTCTCGGCCTGGGGGTCTCAGGATCGGGCAGGCCCAGATGCTGCTGTCCCCAAGGGGAGGCCCCGACCGCCAGGCACTGGGCTGATGGGGACAGGTGGGGACAGGTGCGGCCGGGGGCTCAGAGGGAGCTGCTCGCCAGTGGGCGATCAGGCGGAGCCCAGGCTGGTCATGAAGCTTCTCAGCACACGAGTGGCCGCGGTCACGCCCACAGCGATGTGGGGGGGGGGGGGGGGGCGTGTCCCTGGCGGCCGCTCGCCCTGTCCCTGGGCTGGGTGACCCTGTGTGCCTCTGAAGTGCTTGCATTGCTGGTTCTTTTAAGCTGCGTAAAAACTGGTCCCCTTGTCACTCTGTTGACACCCGCCCAGCCCAAGCCTCTGGCAGGCAGGTCCCCATCATAGTTCATAGGTCATAGGCCATAGGCCATAGGCCATAGGCCATAGGCTGGGCCTGAGGCAGTAGCTTGGCTCCTGAGTCACAGGTGAGCCACAGGCTCTGCCGTGGGGCCTGGGGGGTGGGGCAGCAGACCTACTGAGGGCCTAGAGTTACCGAGTGTCGCCTCGTTTTTTGCAGCAGACACGCCCCTGCCCACTCTCCAGGCCACGGGGGCGGGGGGGGGGGGCAGGGCTGCTGCGGGGGGGACGCGGGGACAAGGTGAGCGGCCTCTGGGAAGATCCGTCCCTGTCTGAGCAGCAGGGACGGGGACGGCCATGGGCCTCGGGGACCTGCCTCCCCCCATTTCCTCTGGGTGTGGGTTGCCGATGAGTGGAAGCGGCAGTTACTGGAAATGAGAGCGGTTTGGGGGAGAAGCCAGGGCTCTGAGCCTGTGTGTTTTCCCTGACGGCTTTTCAGTAAGAGGCACCGGCTGAGGCGGGAGAGTGCCCAGGCCCGCGGGTGGCGCGGGGCGGGGGGGGGGGGGGGGGGCGGCCGCACTTCCGCCCCTCGGGGCCTCGGCCTCTTCCTCCTTCCACGAAGGCCCGGGTGACGTGACCCCTTCTGGGCCTTCTGGTTCCACCTGAAGGTCCCCCTCCTTCCCCCAACCCCGCCATGGCCCTCCCGGGGTGGCCCCGGGGTCAGAACCAGGGAGGCCTCATTGAGAGCCCCTGTCACACGGCCCGAGCTGTGCCCAAGTGACACGTGTGGCAGGGGCTCAGGCCTCGGTGGCGCCCGGTACCCGGGTCTGGCGCAGCGCAGGAGCTCGGCAGGTGTCCGGCGGGCACACCTGGGCCCTGGGCGGCGATGTGGGGGCTGTGGCCCGGGAGGCCTGGCTTCCAGCTGCAGGGAGACGCACCCTGGCCGGTCGGGTGCTCTGGGCTTCCCCGTTACTGGACACCATGCCGCTGGCCCGGGTGGTGCTGCCGTCGGTGGCACCGGCCCTGGCACGACCCTGGCACAACCCTGCCTCCCACGCGTGGGGGGCGTGACCTCTCTGAGCGCCCCTCCTCCTGGGAGGACGGTGACCCCACATGGGAAGCACCCCTCGGTGCAGAGCGCTGCGCAGCCTCCCTGCCTGTGGTATTTTTAGCTCCGCGTCTTCTCAGATTATACAGGTTCCCCCGGGCTGTGGAAGGGAGATGGTGGGTCCCCTGAGCCGCCCTCCCTGTCTCCCGAGCAGCCTCCAAGTTCTACTCCCAGAGCCCGTTCGGGCCAGACCACTGCTGGCTCAGGGCAGGGTCATGCACGCAGGGCACAGGGCTGGGACCCTTTTGCTTTCCCGTATGGAAGCCCCCGCCCCAGGCCAACTGGCCCAGCCCCCAGTGTCTCCAGGGTGTGACCTGTAGGCCCTCCCTCATCAGGCCCACCCTGGCCCGGGTGCAGGTGGCTGGCCTGTCTCCCAGCCTTAGCTGTGTCCCCGGCACCTTGGGGGCTGTGCTGGGCTTGGGCTGAGATGTGGGGGTGGACAGCCAGGTACGCAGTGGGCCACAAGCAGGCCGCGGCAGGGAGTCTGGGAGCCTGGTGGTCTGCCCAGCAGGGGGTGGGGCTGGGAAGCGCTGGGCTGATGTGAACTGGGAGAGAAGGCCAGAGGGAAAAAAGGGGGCTGGGGACCCCAGAGGGGTGCGAGTGACGGGCACCACCACGGAAGCCGGTGCCTCACACTGTGGCTTTCTCGGGGGCAGCCCCGGCTGGCCCTGCCAGGGTCCCGCTGCCCAGAGTCCAGGGTGTCCTGGGAGCAGGGGAGGAACGCCGGCCGCCAGCTAGCTGCGGGCTCCGGCCCTTGGTCCCCAGGGCCAGCGGGCGGTGACAGGCGTCCAGCGCTGGTGTGACCCTCCTGTTGGCCAGAAGGGGTGCGGAGGAGCTGGGGCCCATCGAAGCCGGCAGGAGGCGCCCCAATTCCCAGGCCTCTCACCAAGAACACCCCCGGCCAGGTTTCGTGTTTCAGCCACGCCGTGAGGATGTAAGAACGCATTGTCTGGCCGGTCCCTGGGATCAGGGGGTCCGGGGAGAGATGCAGGTGCACCCTCCCTGTGCCCACTCTCCAGTCCCCTCCCCCATCCTTGTTTACCCCCCTCGGGGTCTGGCCACCTCACGGGCGAGGAGGGCTGAGATGCACTCCCGGGCGTAACCTGCGTGAGCCCCGTTTTCGCCTCGGAAATGGCCCGGCGTGCACCTGCGGGACGGCTGCAGGGTTCCGACGGGAAGTGCAGGTGGGGGGGCCTCCCTCTCCTCTTTCTGGGACTGCCGTGAGGGGGTCCTTGGTGCCTCCCCCTGAGTTCTCAGGACACTGAACCCAGGGCCAGGGCTGCCCCCGAGTGCCCGCCTGCGTGGCTGGGGGAGCACAGCGCCCTCCCCCACCCCGGCGTCTCTCCGGAGAGCAGAGGCCAGAAACGGCCAGCATCGGGGCTGGCTTTGGCGCCGAGCTCAGCCAGCCGGCCGTTGCTGACTTAATTAATCGAGTTTGGGATTAAGTCCTCGGGCGCGCCCGCCTCAGCGCCCATCGATCCTGCACGGCACCGGGCTCGCCTGCTGGGGGGCAGAGGCCCGGGCAGCGCCGGGGGCTCTGCAGGCTCGTCTGCGTGGGTCTCCCGGGGCCGTCTGGGGTGGGGGGTGTCCAGGAGGGCCCAGGGGAGGACCCACACCCCAACCTTGTCTCCAGCTTGGGGCTCTGTCTTTCGGGGACCAGGTGGGAAACGCCTCCCAGGGGAGGGTCCGCAGGCTTTGCTCCCCCTGCCCGTGGGGCTCCCCCACCACAGCGCTTTGTGGGAGCCCCTGGCCTGTGCTGCTCTGGCCGCGGCAGCTGGGCCGTGTCCGGGAAGCCGCCTGACCTCTGCCCTGGCCTTTCCGTCCCTTCCCACTTCCCACGTCCAGGGGGAGGCGTGGGGACAATGGGGGGGGTGCATTGTGTTCTCCGTGGTGGGAACGCTCACTTCCGGGGAGGACGGCTCCGGCCCCCACACAAAGGGCTTCCCCGGAGCCAGGACAGAAGACTCGCTTTTCCTGCTCTTCCTCCTCCCAGCGCCTTTCAAACCCCGAAGGCGCAGCTTGGGAAAGAGACTCCGGGCGGGCGGGAGCCCAGAGCCCTGAGCAGCTGTTTGGGCCGGAAAGCAGGGCCTGCAGGGCCCACAGGCGCCCTCTGCACCGCCCCTCCCCCTCCCCCTCCCCTCCCCCTCCCCCCGCCCCGCTGCCATTCTGCTCTGAGGGCCACTGATGTTTGGAGTTGGGGTCTGTCAGCATCAGACCTGGCTGCTCCTTCTCCTCGGGGAAGGGGGGGTGCTGCCTCCCTGCCCCTCTGCCCCAGACACACTCCTGAGCCCCACCCTGAGCCCCTGACTGCCTGTGGGGGGGGAAGGAAGGGGCTGGGAACCGGAATAGGAGGTGAGGAGGTCCCGGGATCCTGGGAGCGCAGGTCACCGGTCAGGCAGGTGTCTGGACAAAGGTGTCTGCAGGTTTCTGCAGGTTTAAAAGGGACCTGGGACCCTGATGCTGTGGCTCCTTGTCCCGGGGGCTCGGGGAGGGAGGAGAGGGGCTGGGAACAGTTCCCTGGCACCATTCGCCCCGGTCTCAGGGCTTCCTGAGGCTTCTCCCCGAGGAGCTGAGCTGTCCCTGGTTCCCAGGGGGAAAGGCCGCCAGGTGGGGGGAGGCCGAGCAGTCATCCTTCCTGGAAGGCGGGAGGTCGGGGGGTGCTGGGATGTGGGACCACTGGGCTGGCTCTGCCCAGGGAGGGGCTGAGGCCTTGGTCGGGGACAGAGTTGGGCTTGCTGGCCCCCCCACTTCTAGGGCAGGCGTCTGGGGACCCTGGGTCTGGTGCCTCTCAGTCCGGTGCTGCCCTGGCCTGTCTCCCACAGCTGCCCCGTTCTGGGCTGGCACAGGGCATTGTCCTCCCCCAGGGCGGGGGTTTCAGAGGCTCCTGGCCCCGCTGCCCAGGGGCGGCCCTGGGTCTGTGCCCATCTTGGTGGTTTGGGTGGAAGGCTGAGGGGCCTCAGTGGGTCTTTGCTTAGAACCACAAGGCCAGGATCTGGGGGTGAGGGCCGCCCCGAGCCGTCTGCACTCGCAGCCTCACCAGCAGTGGGCCCTGCACTGTGGTTGGAGGGCACAGGGCCGGAGCCCAAGGACCCAGACGCCATCCTGGGCGGGAAGCCTGGGAGGGGAGGCGGTGCTGGGGCTTGGGGAGCGTGAGGGCTGGGAGGGGCCTCTGGCTGCGCAAAAGCAGGCCCCAGGCCCCAGGCCCCTGAGTAACGGTGCCTCCGAGGCAGCGGGAAGGTGGGCTGACGGGGAGGCTGGCATGGCAGGTGGGTGGAGTCCCGCCATCCCCGCTGCACCGGGGCGGTCCTGCTGGTGTAGGACAGGCGGCTCCCTTCACAGGTGCCCGTGGGCCTCTCGGCTGGGTGTGCAGGGGGCCGGCTGGGTGTGCAGGGACCGGGGACCGCGGGGCTGTCCCTCACCGCCTCGGGGGAGACTCAGCCGCTGCCCACCTTTGCGGGGGGCGGCCCGGGCCCTGCAGACGTGGCCTCTAGCCGGCAAACGGCTGCTGCGGGTCCTGGGCCCCAGACAGTGCGGCCTCTGTGCCGGGAAAGCCCTTGGCCCCCCACAGTGTTGCCCTGGCCGAACTGCATGTCACCGCCCATCGGTGGAGCCCCCGGGAGCCACCACCCTGGACCACACGCTCCCTGAGGGCGAACTGAGCCTGCGGGCTCCCCACTCCTTAGTGGCTCCCCCTTTCCCTCGTTTGGGTGGAGGCAGCTGTCCTCGGTCCCCTGGGGGTGGCAGATGGCCGCTCCGCTTAGAAAGGAAAACAGCACAATTTAGAATTAGTCCCGGGTGAAAGGTCGCGGCAACATCTGCCTCTGGAGGCTTTCTGGGGTCGCATTTCTGTGGATGCGGAGTGCGGGGGGCGGGGGGGGGGGGGAGGCCTCGCCGTGGAGACAGTGAGGCTGCAGCAAAGCGCAGCGGCTGTGGGACAACAGGCCATTTGGCGCTCTCGGGGCGGGCGGGCGGGAGGCGGCTGCCGGAAGCCTGTCCCCGAGCCCCCAGCCCCACCTGTCACTCACCTGCTGCCACCAGGGCCGCGTGTGGGACGGGAGAGAAGGGGAGAGAAGGCGAGTGGAGCAGCAGACGCCAGAGTGACCCCCTTCAGGAGGGAGCGAGGAAGGCACGGCCATGCGAGGCCCCCCAGCGTGGGCCGGGGCGCCGGGGGCTGGCCGGGGCGTGGACAGGGCCGTTCTCCAGGCTGTCTGTCCCGAGGGAGAGGCGGGGGCCAGCAGGAGGTGTGACTCCAGGAAGCCCCCCGAATCCAGGCAAACAGTGGGTGCGCCTTCCCTCGCCAGCCCCGGCGGCTGTCCCCACAAGACACACACTGACCCGCTAGGACAGGTGTCGAGGACAGGATGGCCACCAGGGGCCGTGTGGTCCCTCCCACGCTCTATATGTACATGTATGGATGGATTTCAGAGAGGAAGGGGGAGGGGGAGAGGCACTTCAATGAACGGAACGTGGTGGGTCGGCTGCCTCCTGCACGCCGCCTCCTGGGGATGGAGCCCACAACCCGGGCATGTGTCCCGACTGGGAATCGAACCCTGACCTCCCGGTTCACAGGTCGGCGCTCAACCGCTGAGCCACCTTCTTGGGGAGGTCTGGTTGCGGGGCGACAGGTGTCTGTCCCTGGGAAGATGGGCGTTGTGACCAGGCTGGGAGACAGGTGCGGGGGAGAGAGGTGCGGGGCTGGAGGCCACCTGGAGCTGGAGCCGAGGGGTCAGGCAGGAGCGGCCTCGGGACTCCCCAGGCCCAGACCTGCTCGCCTGGCCTCCTCCCTCCCTGGCTGCACCTGGAACCCTCCCTCCCCCACAAAGCACCTGCCTCAGCTCCCGTCCCACCCCCAGGGCTGCTCCTCCCTGGCGGCCCTGCCTGTCCCAGAGCTGGGGTGCGGGTGGCGGCTGTGCCCAGGCCCAGCCCAGGACGGGCGGCGTGCCTTCACGGAGCGTCCACCAGGCCTGGGCGGGAGCGGAGACAATGGGCCCTCTCAGCTGCTGTTCCCCGAGGGGGAGCCTCCTGCTCCCGCCCGCCCGCCGGGGTTGGCGGCCCGTGCGCCCGGCGGGGAGCAGCTGCCGCCCGCGTCCCCTGCCACAGGCACACCTGCTCCCCGCCGCCTTTGTCCCCCGCCGCCGCCGCCGCCTGACTTACTGGGGAGGCTTCCACCGCAGCCTTACTGGGCGCGTTTCCCTCCCGCCAGCCCAGCCTAACGCAGCCTGGCCGTGCTGTGCCCGGGCCAACGGATTCTCTCAGGGGTCCCCGTTCAGGACGGGGTGGCAGGAGGGCCGAGGAGGGTGCTCCCTGGGATGCTGCCCCAGGGCTCGAGGGTTCAGTCATATCTGGGGGGACACCCGGTGTCCAGACACATTAGGCTGCTGAGCGGGGGGTTGCTGTAGTGGCAGGGGTCCCCGCGGTGTCCCCTGGGACCAGGGACAGAGGCCTAGCCCACAAAATGTAGGGCACGGGCAGCCTTGCCTCCCCTTGGAGCTGGTGGGGCAGAGAGTGAGAGGGAGGCGGGACCGGGCCGCTCCCTCCCCGCTGTGACGGGCAGTGCCCTCTGTCCGGCACCCTCCGCTGCCCACTCTGCCGGCCGCTGGGAAAGAAAAAAGAGCCTTTCTCCAAGTGGGAGCAGCAGCCAGCTCCTCCGGACAATGGAGGCATTGAAGGGCTGGGGGAGGGGCTGCCTCTGCTCCCCCCTCTCCCCCCCCCATTCCCAGTGAGCTCAGGCCAGGGCTGTGGCCTGTAACTGGATCCACACACAGGGGGGCCCCAGCCGCCTTCCCGGACCTGGGGAGTGAAGCCTTGGGGAGCCCCGGGGAGTGAGGCCTTGGGGAGCCCTAGGGAGTGAGGCCTTGGGGGAGACCCGGGGAGTGAGGCCTTGGGGGAGACCCGGGGAGTGAGGCCTTGGGGGAGCCCCGGGGAATGAGGCCTTGGGGGAGACCCGGGGAGTGAGGCCTTGGGGGAGACCCGGGGAGTGAGGCCTTGGGGGAGCCCCAGAGAGTGAGGCCTTGGGGGAGACCCGGGGAGTGAGGCCTTGGGGGAGCCCCAGCACTGGCTGGCGTCTGCCCGGCGGCCCAGGCTGAGTGGCCCTCGCCCCCCCACCCGCCCCACCCGCCCCCAGCGGCAGTTTGTTTCTCTAAGCCAGTTGGTTTGGGACTTTTGGCTTCTGGCAACAGATGGTGGGCCGGAGTGGCCATTTTGCGTCCTCCCCGTCCCCCCTGCCCAAGCCCAAGCCGCGGCCGCAGATAAAAGCCTTCAGGGAGACGGGCCTCCCGGGCCTCGGGGACAGGAGCAACCCAGCTGCTGAGAAACGCTCAGGCCCCGGCCTCCCCCCCCACCGCTGGCCCTCAGGCCGGGCCTTCTCCTGGGGGGACCGGGAGGGGCGGGACTGAGGGCTGGACACCTGGCACGGGAAGGTGGCCACAGCTCCAGGGGCGGTGCCAGGGCAGCCCCTCCGGCGGGGCTCTGGAAGGCGGACGGTTCATGCCCAGGAGCGTCGAGGCCCCTGTTGATCCAGGGGACCCCCTGGCTCCCCGCCAGCTCCCCCCGCCCCCCAGTGCCCAGAGCTGTGGGCGCAGCCAGGGGGCCACTTTCCCAGGCCGCCGCGGGCGGCACGTTCTGCCTCAGAGGCTCTGCCCCTGGGAAGGGCAACGCCTGGCTGGTCCCAGAGCCGCCGCCGAGCTCCCCCGCCAGAGCGGGGCCCGCGGTGCCCTCGGCCAGGGGTACGGTCCAAGCTCTAGACGCCGGGCACCTGGTGGGGGAGGGAGACAGGAGGCCCCTCCCGCTCACCTGCTCCTGAGGTGCCTGCAGTTCTGGGGGGACACAGGCCTGCTCACAGGGCAGCCCTCAGCCCGCCTGCCTGCCCCCCCCAAGCTCAGGAAGGACCCCGATACCTTCGTTTATCTCGCTGTGAAGTGGGGGTTCCCATCTCGGCTCGAGTTGCCTGAATGTCTTGGGGAGACTTGATCCCAAAGGGAATGAGCAGAGTCCGGGGCTGGATGGGGGTGGGGTGGGGCGGGGTGCCAACCTCAGCCCCAGCGAGGTCCCCCGGGAGCATCTTCATCGGGGAAAGCCCGGAGGGGGACAGGGGACACGGCGGAGTTCAGAGCCCCTACGTGGGTTCGAAATCTAAGCCGGGTCCTGCCGAACATCCTGGTCTGTAGCCCAGTCCCCCGGTGACGAGGGTGAAATTCACTTAATACGGAGTTCGCTGCTTTACAGCGTGCCGTTAAGGGGCAGTGGCACAGTCACGGCGAGGTGCGGTCACAGCCCTGGTCCCAGGACACGTCCACGTCCCCTGGGGAAGCCCCGGTGGCAGCCCGCCCGATGCGCCTGCTGTCTCCAGACGGGGTGCTGAGCGGGGGGCAGGCGGGGCCCCCAGACGGGTGCTGAGCGGGGGGCAGGCGGGGTCCCCAGACGGGGTGCTGAGCGGGGGGTGGGAGGGCAGGCATGGCCCCCAGACAGGGTGCTGAGCGGGGGGTGGGAGGGCAGGCATGGCCCCCAGACGGGGTGCTGAGCGGGGGGTGGGGGGGCAGGCATGGCCCCCAGACGGGGTGCTGAGCAGGGGGCAGGCGGGGTCCCCAGACGGGTGCTGAGCGGGGGGTGGGGAGGCAGGCATGGCCCCCAGACGGGGTGCTGAGCGGGGGGCAGGCGGGGCCTCCAGATGGGGTGCTGAGCGGGGGGGCAGGCGGGGCCCCCAGACGGGTGCTGAGCGGCGGGCGGCCAGTGGACTGACGGCTCCGTGTGCCCTGTCGCCCACAGCTGCAGTGGGCCCTTCGTGGGCCAGCGGTGCCAGGCGCACAGCCCCTGCCTCAGTGCCCCCTGCAAGAACGGCGGGACGTGTCACGTGCTGGACCGGGGCGGCCTGGCGGACTACACCTGCAGCTGCCGCCTGGGCTTCTCGGGGCCCCTCTGCCTGACGCCCCAAGACAACGCCTGCCTCCCCAGCCCCTGTCGCAACGGCGGCACCTGCGACCTGCTCACGCTCACCGACTACAAGTGTCTCTGTCCGCCCGGCTGGTCAGGTGAGGGGGCGGCGGTGGGACCCCGAGCGCCCCATCAGACCCTCCGTCCGCACGAGGGCGGGCTGGCCTGGCCCTGCCCCAGCTGCCCGGGTGTGTGCCCAGCTGGCGGGGGCCCGGCCCGTCTGTGTGGCTGGAGGAGGCCCTGGGCTCTCGTTGGGCCTTCGGGGACTGTGAACCCAAACAGCCCAAGCCTCCACCCCCGACCCCCGCTGCAGCCCCGAGCGGTGGGGTTCCGCCGCCTGCACTGGCTCCCCCCTCGCCGCCTGCTGCTGTCCGGGGGGCAGGGCCTGGACCAGCCGTGGGCAAACTACGGCCCGTTCGGCTGTTCCATCCGGCCCGCGGAGCCGAAAGAGCGGAGGGTTCTCTTGCTCTCCCCTCCGCTCCTTTACTTTGAATTTATATTCGTTCACACAAACACTCCATCCATGCTTTTGTTCCGGCCCTCCGGTCCAGTTTAAGAACCCATTGTGGCCCTCGAGTCAAAACGTTTGCCCACCCCTGGCCTGGACTGAAGTGTGCAGGCGTGTGGGCTCGGAAGGCTCAGGCCCCGTCAGATCTGGGCCCTCCCCGTGTCCCGGGCGGTGGCTCAGCCTCTGGAACCTGGGTCGCTCGTCCACAGAAAGGTGGCCGAGTTGAGCGGCGGGTCCGGGGAGGTGGGGAGGGGTTAAGGAGAGGATGCCGCTGAGCCCATCCCAGCCCCACACCGCCGGGGTCCCGGGGGGAGGCCCCCGCGGGGAGCAGGGCAGCCGGAGTGCCCCTCTTACCCGTCTCGCCCACCAGGGAAGACGTGCCAGCAGGCCGACCCGTGCGCCTCCAACCCCTGTGCCAACGGCGGCCAGTGCCTGCCCTTCGAGGCCTCCTACATCTGCCACTGCCCGCCCGGCTTCCACGGCGCCACCTGCAGGCAGGACGTGAACGAGTGTGGCCTGAACCCCCCGCCCTGCCTCAACGGGGGCACCTGCCTCAACGAGGTCGGCTCCTACCGCTGCGCCTGCCGCGCCACCCACACCGGCCCGCACTGCGAGCTGCCCTACGTGCCCTGCAGCCCCTCCCCCTGCCAGAACGGGGGCACCTGCCGGCCCACGGGCGACACCACGCACGAGTGCGCCTGCCTGCCAGGTACGGCTGGCTGCTCTCGGCCAGGAGGGCGGGGCGGGCGGGTTGAACGGGGCGGGGGGGGGGGGGTGCGCCCCAAGCACCGATTAGAAGGTGCCCTGGGTGTGGCGTGCGGGTTGGTCCGGAGAAAGGAATAGTGTTAGGAGGACGGCGTAGGGTCAGGCGCCACCCCGGGCCCCCACCTGCCCGTTTCTGACGGGTGGGCGTTGCTGTGGTGACGGGACAGCTGGGCCCACAACCCCCAGGGGGCCCAGGACCCCTGCAGCCCCAGGAGGCATTCCCTCCGAGGCACCTTTCCTGCTCAGCCCCCCGGGGCAGCAGGCACAGCCACTGTGGGGTCCCCTCATCATGGGGTCCCTAGAGCCCCGTGCACGGTGCAGAACTCCCCACCACGGGAGCACTCACCCGTGCAACCCGGGGCTTCCCCCGGACCCCGGGGTGGGGCTGGCCCTCCCTTCCTCCTGTCTCCATGGTCTCCCTTGGGTGTGGTGGGGGCAGGGCAGGCACCAGAACCCCCTTCTGTCCCCCCCCCCCGCAGGCCCCCACAGCACCAGTTGTTCATACTCGTCTTTCCATCATCGTTTGTCTTCGTTGCTGGCGACCTAAAAATAATGAAACCTTTGGTCTGTCAGCTGCATGATGGGGAGGTGGGACCCCAGCAGGGGAGTGGGGTGTGGTTACTCGGGAGCACAGCGCCCGGCTGACCCGGGGATGACCTGGGGGTTGCCCCAGTCCCCACGCCACCCGCCCAGACTGGTCCCTGCAAAGAGGAAGTGTGTTCTCGGCCGTCACGCCCGGCCCTCACCGCAGCCCTGCCTCTTCGTGCAGACGCCAGGCGCGTGCTTCCTGCACGCACTAGGGGCCCCGCCGCCGCCCGCCTGCCTCGGCGGCTGCTCCGCGGTCTCTGGGGAGTGAGGGCCCAGCCCTCCGGCCGGGCCCACCCCAGGCGCTCGGTTCAGATCCTTCTCGGGGGCTGTGTGTCCTCGAGCCGGGGCCTCTGTGCTGGCCCTGCCTGGGCGGGTGGGGGAGCCCTGGGCAGGGGAGCCCAGCCCTCTAAGCCTCCAGCCCCACCCGCTTTAGAAGGAGATCCTTTGAGGCGTGGGGCCCCCCAACATAGCGGGAAGCAGAGCACGGGCCTGACTCTGATGTGGGGTGCTCCCCAAACCGCTCTGACTTCCATTTGGCTTTTGCTCCGGGGAGCTGGGGGGCGGGAGGGCACTCGGTCTCTAAGGGCAGGCGTGTCCAGAGGCCTGCGGGGAGGAGTTCATCGGTAACTGGCTGCAGTTTGGCTGTGCCATTCACACCTCCCCCGGCTGACCACTGGCCGCGGGAGGTGCCTGATGGACAGCGGACGGGCAGGGAGGCCCCGCGGAGGTCGGCCCCGGGTTGGGAGGAGCTGGGCACAGCGGCTCTGGGCTCCCCTAGGCCTGCCCACCTGGTCCGGCCCACACCGCTGCCCAGCTTGGAGGCCCCCCATCCCCTGCAGCTCCTGTCCAACGAGGTATCCGTGGCCCAGCGCCCCCGCACAGCGCCTGGCCCTCAGGCAGTGCCAGGCCACAGCAGGGTTTCTGTGAGGACCCTCAGAACCTGACCCATGAATCTGTCCGTCCAACTGCCCTTTTTAAAAATATATATACATATATGTATGTTTTTATTGACTTCAGAGAGAAAGGGAGAGGGAGAGAGAGAGAAACATCAGTGACGAGAGAGAACCATGGATCGGCTGCCTCCTGCACGCCCCCCACTGGGGATGGAGCCTGCAACCCGGGCCTGTGCCCTGACCGGGAATCGAACTGCGACCTCCTGGTTCCTAGGTCGACGCTCAGCCACAGAGCCCCGCGGCCGGGCCCAACTGCCCTTTCCAGATGATCCCCGGAGAGAAACGTGCTGCTTGGTCACAGCAGTGGGGAGGGCAGGGGTGGGGTACGGGCCCCAAGGCAGCGGGCGCCGCAGGGCAAGGGCTGACCGGCCCGGCCGCTCTCGCCACAGGCTTCACCGGCCAGAACTGCGAGGAGAACGTCGACGACTGCCCGGGAAACAGCTGCCAGAACGGGGGCACCTGCGTGGACGGCGTGAACACGTACAACTGCCGCTGCCCGCCCGAGTGGACAGGCACGTACCCGCGGGAGCAGCGGGGGCGGGGGGCCACCACCCCGTCACGCTGCTCCCCCGGAGGAGGCGGTGGTGAGGGCCCGAGAGCCCGGGCCGGGCCAGGAGGATGGTGTGACCTGGGGCAGCCCCTCTGCCCGTGACCAGGGTCTGAGGCCGCCCCCCGCCCCCCAGGGGTCAGTGTAGACGTGGGCATTGGCAGCCCGGGCCCAGGCAGCCCTGTGCCAGAATCCAGTCCCCAGGTTTGAGCCCAGCTGGTCGGGTAGGACCTGGGGACGCTGGTCAGGGGATACGGCCCCTGCCCGTGGGGTCCACCGTTCGGTGGGGACGGCAGGCACGTGTGGGCCCCAGTGCCACCTGGGTGCACAGTCAGAGCAGAGATAAAAGCCGCCCTCGTGCCAGCGGCGAAGGGGAAGACGTGGTGCAGGCTGGCGCTGAGTGAGGAGCCCTGGGAGGCTTCCTGGTGGAGGCGGACCCTGCACCGGGAGGGTTGGGGACTCTGCCTGGGGTTGAGAGCCTGGAAGCAGCCGCCCGCCGGCTCAGCGGTCCCGGCGCCCCGCAGGTCAGTACTGCACCAAGGACATGGACGAGTGCCAGCTCATGCCCAACGCCTGCCAGAACGGCGGCACGTGCCACAACACCCAGGGCGGCTACAACTGCGTGTGCGTCAACGGCTGGACGGGCGAGGACTGCAGCGAGAACATCGACGACTGCGCCAGCGCCGCCTGCTTCCACGGCGCCACCTGCCACGACCGCGTGGCCTCCTTCTACTGCGAGTGTCCCCACGGCCGCACAGGTGAGGAGGGGGGGGCCGTGACACCTGCCGCCAGGGGCGTTCTGGGGCCAGGCCTGGCGCACGTCACCTCCCTCCCACGCACAGGCTGGCTTTGCAGGGTCCCCAGGGAGGAGGCGAAGGGGCCTTTCTGGAGTGAAGAGGGGCGGGGGGGGGGTGCCCACGGTCAGGCCAGCTGGGGATTAACCCGCGTGTCCTGGGACGCTCAACAGGGTCACTCAGAAGAGTCACGGTGGGCCCTGGCCAGTGTGGCCCAGTGGATAGAGCTTGGGCCTGTGGACTGAAAGGTCCCAGGTTTGATTCTGGTCAAGGGCGCACAGGCCCGGGTTGCAGGCTCGATCCCCAGTAGGGGGCGTGCAGGAGGCAGCCGATCCATGGTTCTCTCATCGTTGATGTTTCTATCTCTCCCTTCCTCTCTGAAATCGATAGAAAGATATGTTTTCTAACAAAGCATCGCAGTGGGAGGCCCTTGCTCAGTGGGTCTGGGTGGGGTGGAGCCGGGGAGGGCAGTGCCCGCTGACTGCCGACGCTCCGCCAGGTCTGCTGTGCCACCTCAACGACGCCTGCATCAGCAACCCCTGCAACGAGGGCTCCAACTGCGACACCAACCCCGTCAACGGCAAGGCCATCTGCACCTGCCCCTCGGGGTACATGGGGCCGGCCTGCAGCCAGGACGTGGACGAGTGCTCGCTGGGTACGCGCCAGGCGGGGCGGGCCGCGGCGGGCAGCGGGGAGCTCTGCCCACGGAGGGTCCCCAGTCTGATGGGGGAGGCGGGCGGGTCCCCTCTCTCCCAGACGGTTGGAGGCTGGGGTGCTGGGAGCAGCCGCTCACCACGCCACCCCCCCAGGTGCCAACCCCTGTGAGCACAAGGGCAAGTGCATCAACACGCTGGGCTCCTTCGAGTGCCGGTGCCTGCAGGGCTACACCGGCCCGCGCTGCGAGATCGACGTCAACGAGTGCGTCTCGAACCCGTGTCAGAATGACGCCACCTGCCTGGACCAGATCGGGGAGTTCCAGTGCATCTGCATGCCAGGTGCGTGGGCCGCGGGGGGACTGAGGGGGCACACAGCCCCCAGCCCCCGTGCCCCCCCATGCCTGGGGAAACCGAGGGAGGTCCAGCCTGGGGGGCAGAGCGGAGCACGGGGCACGGGGGAGGGGGCTGGTGCCCGTAGCTGCAGGTCTGGTGTGGGCGTCTCTGGGCCAGGACCGTCATGGCCCCGCTCCCCCCGCCAGGCTACGAGGGCGTGCACTGTGAGGTGAACCGGGACGAGTGTGCCAGCAGCCCCTGCCTGCAGAACGGCCGCTGCGTGGACAAGATTAACGAGTTCCAGTGCGAGTGCCCCACAGGTGCGCCCCCTGCCCGCCTGTCCCTGCCCTGCCCCTCGGTGCCCGGGGAAAAGCCGAGCCCTGGCATCCCGCTGTGGGTGGCCCCGCCCCAGCCCGGGCCTCATTCTGCAGGAGCCCTGCCCGCCCTTCCCCTCAGAAGTGGATGGGGGCGTCCAGGCTGGGGCGGCACTACCCCTCATCTTGCTGGGTGTGCTTGCGGGGGTGGGGGAGCCCAGGGGCCGGAGATGCGCCTCCTTGCTGCTGGGGTTCCCTGGAGGGGAGGGCGCCCGGGAACCCCGGAGGGGTTGGGTGCGAGGAGGCACCAGCTCAGCTCTGGGGGCTCCTGGCTGGTGGGGAGGGCGCCATGGACATGGGGGCTCCCGGAGCCCCAGGAGGCGGAGTCTGTCCCATGAAAGCAGGTCAGAGCCTTGGGCTCCTGAGATGCAAATCGGCCTCCCCAGACACCAAGGGGAACCCCAGTTCCCACCTGTCTGGGCTGTAGCCATGGCAACCAGGTTGCTCTGGGGAAAGCCCTTCTGTGAGGCCCCAAGAGGTGGGCCTGAGGCTGGGAGCTGACGTGGGGAGGAGAGGGTCTGGGTGGGTGTGCCGCGTCCCTCCGGAGCACGCATAGGGGAGCCCCTCTCAGGAACCTCTGTGTGGTCCGGCGGGGGCCCGGCCCCGGGCCGTGGTGCCCGACCCTCTGCCAGCCGCCGCCGTGCCGCCGCAGGCTTCACCGGGAACCTGTGCCAGTACGACGTGGACGAGTGCGCCAGCACGCCCTGCAAGAACGGCGCCAAGTGCCTGGACGGGCCCAACACCTACAGCTGCGTGTGCACGGAAGGTGGGCCGCCCTGCCGGGGTGCAGGGAGGAAAAGCGGGCGCGCGGGTCCACGGAGGGACCGTCGGAGCCGAGGGGGCAGGTGACGGGGCCCTCAGCCCGGGACCCCTAGTCCAGGGGCCGTCTTTTTTACATTTTTTAAAAATGTTTTTTTATCGGCTTCACAGAGGGAGAGGGAGAGAAACATCCATGATGAGAGAGAATCATGGATCGGCTGCCTCCTGCACGCCCCCCACTGGGGATCGAGCCCGCAACCCGGGCCTGTGCCCTGACCCGGAATCGAACCGTGACCTCCTGGTTCATAGGTCAATGCTCAACCCCTGAGCCACGCCGGCCGGGGAAGGTGTCTCTCCATAAAGGACACCCTCCCCCCCCCCCGCAACCCGGTCCTCTCTGCCCGGGCACCAGTGACCTGGGTCTGGTGGCAGAGCTCGGGGCAGGGGATGGCCTGGTGCCCAGGGAACAGCCGCTCTGAGCTCGGCCCCCACCCCGCAGGCTACACGGGGCCCCACTGCGAGGTGGACATCGACGAGTGTGACCCCGACCCCTGCCACTACGGGTCCTGCAAGGACGGCGTGGCCGCCTTCACCTGCCTGTGCCGGCCCGGCTACACGGGCCACCACTGCGAGACCAACATCAACGAGTGCCACAGTCAGCCCTGCCGCCACGGCGGCACCTGCCAGGACCGCGACAACGCCTACCTCTGCCTCTGCCTCAAGGGGACCACAGGTGCCGGCCGGGCTCGGTGTGGGGAGGCGGGGGCCCGGCTGCAGGGCGCAGGGGCTGACCACCACGCGCCCCGCACCCCTCAGGACCCAACTGTGAGATCAACCTGGACGACTGTGCCAGCAACCCCTGCGACTCGGGCACGTGTCTGGACAAGATCGACGGCTATGAGTGCGCCTGTGAGCCGGGCTACACAGGTGAGCGGTCCTGGGGGTCAGGGACCCCCCCTGGCTCCATCCCTCAGAGGTCAAGGTCAGCGATGGCCCTGGGCCCTCCTCACCCAGGGTAGGTCGCTGCAGGGAGCCGCCCAGGGCCCACTGTCGGGCTCCAGCCTTCAGCGACGGCAGCAGAGACAGCGCGGCGACTGGGGCTCCTGGGGATCCGCGGGCACCTCAGCCGGCCCAGCGGGCTGAGAACATAGCCGGGGTCCAGGGCACCGTCTGCCCCGAGCCAGGCCTGGCTCTCAGGGCCTCAGGTGCCCCCGTAGTCAGAGGGCACAGTGTAGGCTCTGCCCCTGGGCACTGGGAGGGGGACGCTCGCAAGTGCCGGTGAGCGCCCCGCCCCGTACAGAGTGGGCCAGGCTGGCCGGCTCTGCAGGTGACACGCATGTAAAGTGCCAGCTCGGCCCGGCCGGCGCTGCTCAGTGGTTGAGCATCAACCTACGAACCAGGAGGTCACAGTTTGATAAAAATATATTAAAAAACAGTAAAAATGCCAGCTCGGCTGGTGTCCCCGCAAAAAACCGGGTGAGGGGTTGGTTATCATCCCCGGTTTAACGGGAGGAAACTGAGGCTCGGGCCGGAACCCGCTCACCAGGACCCCCGCCCCCGCCCCCGCCCCCGCCCGCAGGGAGCATGTGCAACATCAACATCGACGAGTGCGCGGGCGGCCCCTGCCACAACGGCGGCACCTGTGAGGACGGCACCAACGCCTTCACCTGCCGCTGCCCCGAGGGCTACCACGGCCCCTCCTGCCTGTCCGAGGTCAACGAGTGCAGCAGCGACCCCTGCGCCCACGGGACCTGCCGGGACGGCCTCAACGGGTGCGGGCACGGGGCGGGGCGTGGGGCCTGGCCGGACGGCCCCAACGGGTGCAGGCGCGGGGCGGGGCGGGGCGTGGGGCCTGCCCGGGACGGCCTCAAAGGGCGCGGGGCGCGGGGCGGGGCGTGGGGCCTGCCGGGACGGCCTCAACGGGTGCGGGCGTGGGTGGGGCGTGGGGCCTGCCGGGACGGCCTCAACGGGTGCAGGCGCGGGGCGGGGCGGGGCACAGGCACACGTCCACCCCTCCAGTCCACGGCTGTGAGCTGTGCCCCCAGGAAGGCGGCTGTGTGGTGGCCAGCAGGGGGCAGGCTGGGGAGCTCCAGACAGGCCAGAGGGTGGCCCCGGGCCGGGCGGGTGGGTGCTGTGACCCCGAGAACAGATTGCCGTCTGTGCCCAGTATAGACACCTGCTCGGCCCTGGTCTGTGCCCAGCGCTTCCCCGAGCCACGTGTCGCCCTGAGCCACGTGTCGCCCTGAGCCACGTGTCCTCACGGCACAGCGCTGGCTCCGCGGGCGGGTCCTCGGTGTCCCTGAGACGGGGCGGCAGCCAGTGCCCTGTGGTTCGTGAGACGCAGAAGTGGCTGTTGTGGGTTTTCTGGCTCCTCAGGAAGCGCCTCGGGTCCACGAGAGTGGAAGGAGCATCTTTATTTTTTTTCCATGTATTTTTCATTGATTTTTAGAGAGAGAGGGAGAGGGAGAGAGAGAGAGAAACATCCATGATGAGAGAGAATCAGGGATCGGCTGCCTCCTGCACGCCCCCCACACCGGGGATCAAGCCCGCAACCCGGGCCTGTGGGCGGACCGGGAATCAAACCCCGAACCTCTTGGTACCTGCTCTCCCACTGAGCCCCGCCGGCGGGGCAGGGGCACCTGTTACGCCTCCCAGCCCCCTCAGCCACACCTGAGCTTTTGTTGACGAGGTGGCTGAGGTACCTGAGGGCGGGGTGGATGCCAGGAGCCACGCCTGTCCTTAGAGGCACCGGTGCGGCGCGGACGGGAGCCGGTGACAGGGGCTGCCCACCTGTGCAGCGGGGGGCCTGTGGCTGCTCCTCGGCTGCTCACGGGGTTCAGGGGGCTCCGGGCTGGGGAACCGTCACGGCGAGGAGGGTGGTCGCCCGCAGGGGGTGTACAGCTGCTCGCCCTCGCCCAGCCCTTGCCCGTGCGTCTCTCCCGTGTGGCTGTCCCCCGGTTCCCCCTCTTGTAATAAACCCCAAGTCTGGGCATAAGCCCTTACCCTGAGTTCTGCGACCTGGTCTAGAAAAATACCAAGCTGAGGGGTGTGGGAGCCCCTGTGTGTGGACGGTCAGTCAAACACACAGGTGACCACCTCGGGCTGTGATTGGCATTTGATGTGGGGCGGTCTTGTGGGACCGAGCCCCTCACCCCCGTTTGGTGTCAGAAGTATTAGGGTGCGGAGGGGAAAACGAAGCTCCTTCTGACACCCGTTATGTGCCCCGCATCGCTCTGTCTACACGGGGCCGTGGAGGGGGGCAGGGGCCCTGTGCCCTCATTTTGCACAGAGAGGGTAAGCCCTGGGTTCAGGGCCACACAGCCAGGGGCGGTGGGTGCCGGTGCCCCGCCTTTAAGGACTGAGGGTCAGAGGGGACGGCCGCCTCCATGCCATCCCACCAGGAGAGTGCGGGGGCTGGGAATGCCCACAGCGCGGGCCCCACACATCGCGGCCGCCCCTGAGCAGCTGCGGTCACCTCTGCAGGTACAAATGTGACTGCGACCCTGGGTGGAGTGGGGCCAACTGTGACGTCAACAACAACGAGTGTGAGTCGAATCCCTGTGTCAACGGCGGGACCTGCAAGGACATGACGAGCGGCTACGTGTGCACCTGCCGCGCGGGCTTCAGTGGTGAGCGCGGGGTGGTGGGGTCCCGGCGCCGAGCGGGCCTCCGGGACAGTGGCTCAGGCCCGCGGCCCAGCGCAGGGCACAGCACGCGCTGACGGGTACACTGACCGCTGTCCCCTTCCCCAGGCCCCAACTGCCAGACCAACATCAATGAGTGTGCGTCCAACCCGTGTCTGAACCAGGGCACCTGCATCGATGACGTGGCAGGGTACAAGTGCAACTGCCTGCTGCCCTACACAGGTGAGGGCTGGGGGCGGGGCCTGCGGGGGCGGGGCCTGCGGGGGGCGGGGCCTGGCCCACCAAGTGGCTGAAGGCGCAGTGGTGGCCATGGGGGGTGCCGTGGCTTTCACGGGGCGCCTTGTCTGCGAGCTCGACAGCCGCTCCCAGGGGTTCTGCGCTGCATGCAGGGCCTCAGGCCGGCTGCTTTCGGGCCTCGTTGCCAGATGAGCATAAAAAAGTATCGGGTGGCCCGGCCGTGCGGCTCAGTGGTTGAGCGTCACGGTTCAATTCCCAGTCGGGGCGCATGCCCGGTTTCGGGCTTGACCCCCAGCAGCAGGTGTGCAGGAGGCAGGCGATGAGTGATGTTTCTCTTGTCATTGACGTTTCTGACTCTCCTCCTCCCTTCCTTTCCGAAGTCAATAGAACAAAATAATAAAAAAGTACAGGATGCTCGGGAGAGGACTTTAGTATAAGTAGACCTCAAATGTTTCACCTGGCGGCCTGCTCGGGGGCGGGGGGGGTGAGAAGGTGGAATCCTCGGCACAGAGGCAGGGGCCATGCCTGGCTGGCGGCCTCCAGGGCTGGGTGCCCGCTGCCCGGGGCCTGGGGCCGGGTCAGGTCCTCTGCCGGCAGGCGGGCCCTCTGTGTGGGAACCAGCGGCCTCGCTTCCCGCTGGCAGAGGCGCTTCCCTGGGTGTCCCAGCCTCCGTTCCCTTCCCGGCCAGGGGGTCACAGGACCCGTCCCCCTAGGAGAGCTATGCAAAGAGTTCAAAACCAAAAGTCACAACCACTGGGCCCCTGCGGGTGGAGGGGGGGCTGGGAGTCCTGAGACGGCCCTGCCCGGGGGGAGCGCGGGCGAGCCTGTGGTTCTCATGACATCGGGTGGCCGGAGGCCAGAGCCGTGTTTTCTTTGACCAAACGCGAGGGGCCTGCGTTTTCTCTCCTGAATCAGTGAGGAAGCCCCGGGGGCCGCCCAGGCCTCCACGCCCGCCCGGGCGCACCGAGCCCCTCCGGCCGGCGGCCACTGTCGGTGCGGGAGGCCAGGCGGGAGGAGCCCGGTGCTGACCTGCTTCCCGTCCGCCCGCTTCCTGCTTCCCTTCGCACAATTGTCGGAAACTCTGGCGCGTTTCCTGCCCGCCCGGGTCACCGTGGAAACCGAGAGAAAGAAAGGCCCTGGAAAATCGCCGCGGCCGGCCAGCGAGATAATGGCCACGAGGAAGATAACGCTTCCTCGCTTCCCCGGACGGCCCTGCGGCGTAAACAGGAAAACCGGGAGAGAACGCACCCGGGGTGCAGGGGCCCGCCAGGCCCCGCCCTGTCCCCGGGTCCCACCGCAGCCCGGGGCTCCCCGGGAACGAGGATGTGCCCCCGGCTGCAGCTGGCACGGCCCCCACCGGGGATGGCCTCGCCCCGCGGTCACTGCCTTGTTCCGTGGCCTCACTTGATGGGCGCTTCCTGCCTGGGACGTGAGAGGCGGGGAGCAGGCCCGAGGCCCCCGCCACGTGTGGGGGTCGCCAGCCCTGATGCCGGGTGCTCCTCGGGGCGAGGCCCAGGCTGTGCCCTGCAGCCAGGTGTCCCTCTGGTCCGTCTCCAGGCCGAGTCCCAGGCCCCCCCTCAGCCAGAAGCTCACCCGGGGCCTCACGTGCAGCCCCGTGGGTCTGCGGCCCTGGGAGGACCAGCACGTGGCGGCCTGTGGATGCCCGGGCGCTGGCCCTCTGGCCCGGCTCCCTGGGCCTCACCGTGTACCCTCTCCCTCAGGAGCCACGTGTGAGGTGGTGCTGGCCCCGTGTGCCTCCAGCCCCTGCAGGAACGGCGGCGAGTGCAGGGCGTCCGAGGACTACGAGAGCTTCTCCTGCATGTGCCCGGCCGGCTGGCAGGGTGAGGCGGCTGCCCCCCAGCCCCGGCTCCGGCTCCTCGGAGCCCAGGAGGGCGGCCCCAGGCTCGGGCGGATCCGGAAAGAGGGAGGGAGGGAGGGAGCTCTCATCTGCGGAGATGAGCTGGGGGGGGGGGGGGGGAGGGTTCTGAGCCACCTGCAGGGGGCGCTCTATCAGCAGGAATCGACCTCGCCCTTCCTCTCCTGCTGGGCGTCCCCAGGCCCACCTGGGCTTGAGGAGACCCCGGATGTGGGTGGACAGGGAGAGGCCGGGAGCGGGGCTGAGGTGACTCTCCCTGCCCCCCCCCCGACCCCAGGGCAGACCTGCGAGGTGGACATCAACGAGTGTGTGAAGAGCCCGTGCCGCCACGGCGCCTCCTGCCAGAACACCAACGGCGGGTACCGCTGCCACTGCCAGGCGGGCTACACGGGGCGCAACTGCGAGACGGACGTCGACGACTGCCGGCCCAGTGAGTGGCCGCCTGCCTGGCCGCCTGCCTGGCCGCCTCGGACATGGGCAGGACCGGGAGGAGGGGGGGCGGCGGTGCCTGGGGGCGGGGGGGCCCTGGCCATATCAGCTGTCCCTCCCAGAGAGGCCACCCTGCCCAGTCCAGGCGGGCATGGCCAGGCGGGAGCTGGGTTGGTGCTGGGAGGTGACAGCTGTTGCCCCAGCATCACTCGGGCCTGGCGTGGACCGAGTGGCGTGCTTGCGGGCGGTTCTGGGAGGCTCCGGGCGTCAAGCCCGCCCGACCCCTCCCGGTGGGTTCCCAGGAGCTCCTCCCCCAGCGAGGAGCGACCTTAGGCCCCGCCCGGCCGCCCCTCAGCCCGCTCTCCTGTCCCCCCACCCCCCCCCCCCCCCCCCCCGCAGACCCGTGCCACAACGGTGGCTCCTGCACGGACGGCATCAACGCAGCCTTCTGCGACTGCCTGCCCGGCTTCCAGGGCGCCTTCTGCGAGGAGGACATCAACGAGTGCGCCAGCAACCCCTGCCGCCACGGCGCCAACTGCACGGACTGCGTGGCCAGCTACACCTGCACCTGCCCGCCCGGCTTCAGCGGCATCCACTGCGAGAACAACACGCCCGACTGCACCGAGAGGTGGGCGGCCCCGGCAGGGCCCCGGCGCCGGGGGGGGGGGGGGGGGGGACATGTGGGCCACGCGCAGGGTCTGGCAGCCCGGACACCGCTCCTGGCCTGTGGGGCTCCTCCTAGGGGGCCTTTGCCAGTTGACGAGGGAGGAGCCGGGAGCCCTGGCGGTTTAGGAACTGGTGCGCCTCCTTTCAGACAAGGAGAACGTGGAGCTCGTCTTCTTTCCTTTTTCACCTTGGCTGCCGGGAAGCTCGCGTTAACTGTCCTCGTCCCTGGCTCCCGGCGTGCTTGCCCTCTGTGTTATCCATACGAGTTCTGGTGTTCCTCCTGTTTCCCCCTCAACCCGTGAGCGGAGAAAGCTCCGCTCAGGGTGAGCTGTAAGGAAGGCCGAGGGCAGGGAGGGGTGTGATGGGGTTTGCGAGCCTGAGGCCCGCTCCCATCCTGTGTCAGGGGCCTCCTGAGGCTGCCGTGGGCCCCCGGGAGGTTAGTCAGGCTGCTGCTGGCCTGGTGTGGCCGTCCGGCCTCCCTCGACCGCAGTCTAGGCCAGCCTGGAGGGTCCCGCTTGGGCAGGGTCCTTCGCCCAGTCACCCTCCGCCCTGTGCTGCCCGCCCGCAGCTCCTGCTTCAATGGCGGCACCTGCGTGGATGGCATCGACTCCTTCACCTGCCTGTGCCCACCCGGCTTCACGGGCAGCTACTGCGAGCACGACATCAACGAGTGCGACTCGCGGCCCTGCCTGCACGGCGGCACCTGCCAGGACAGCTACGGCACCTACAGGTGCACCTGCCCGCTGGGCTACACCGGCCTCAGCTGCCAGGTGAGTGAGGAGGGAGCTGCCGGGTCCGCCCGTTGGCCCGAGGAGGGAAGAGCCTGGCTGAGGCGCGGGGTGCCCTCGGGCACGTGCTCCTGAGGGTCTGGGTGGCCAGCCTGGCCCTGGCCTGGGCTGTGCTGCCAGCAGAGGAAGCAGAGGTGCTGGCGGGGCGGCCATCGCGGTCAGGGAGCAGAGGTTTGGGGAGAGAGAGCAAAGACTAGGTAGTGTAGGCGAAGATTGGTTTTATAGGGGTTTTTTTTGTTTTGTTTTATATATTTTTATTCCGGAGAGGACGGGAGAGGGAGAGAGAGAGACATCAATGATGAAAGAGGATCATTGATCGGCTGCCTCCTGCCCGCCCCCTACTGGGGATCAAGCCCGCAACCCAGGGCATGTGCCCCTGACCCAGAATCAAACCCGGGACCCTTCAGTCCACAGGCCAATGCTCTACCCACTGAGCCACACCGGCTAGGCTGGCTGGGGAAGGACTGTTAAAGGCTGATGTTTTCATAGGAAATATACAAAAGTATTAACGGTTGATCTTCCTAGGAGATTTTCACATGAAATATCAATTATAAAAACTGCCAACAAAATTGTCTACTTCTGATATAAGATCTTCCTTGGAGGGAAGGGGGTCTGGATTTGCTGCGGAGGGAGGTGGGGGAGAGAGAGAGAGAGGCGGGGGGAGAGGGAGACCCCGCCCAGTCCCAGGCTGCCCCTGAGCAGTGGGGGCCCGTGGGCCTCAGTCTCCACCTCTGTGGGATGGGCGTGAGGTTTTCCGGTGCGTGGGCTGCGCGGCCAGGAGGGGAGTCTGAGCACCGCCCTGCGCCCCCAGAACCTGGTGCGCTGGTGTGACTCCTCGCCCTGCAAGAACGGCGGCAAGTGCTGGCAGACCAACGTGCTGTACCGCTGCGAGTGCCACAGCGGCTGGACCGGCCTCTACTGCGACGTGCCCAGCGTGTCCTGCGAGGCCGCCGCCCGGGAGCGAGGTAACCACATGTCCCCTCCCCGCCCAGGCTCCCCCGGCGGCCAGCCCCCGGGAGGGAAGCCCAGGCCTCACACTCTGCAACGCCCCTCCCTCCCCCCCGCCCTCCCCTCCCGCAGGCATCGACGTGACCCACCTGTGCCGGAACGGTGGGCTCTGCATGGATGCGGACAACACGCACCACTGCCGCTGCCAGCCGGGCTACACGGGCAGCTACTGCGAGGACCAGGTGGACGAGTGCTCGCCCAGCCCCTGCCAGAACGGGGCCACCTGCACCGACTACCCCGGCGGCTACTCTTGCGAGGTGGGGGACCCATCCCGGGGGAGGGAGGGGTGTGTTTGGTGTGGCATTGAGTGCTGGGCCCTGCGTTGGGAAGACTCAGTAGGGAGGACTCAGCCCAGCAGATGCAGACGCCTTTTAGTCCCATTAAGGTGGAGCCAGGGTAATCAGGGAGGACTGCCTGGAGGAGGTGTCCCATGGGGGAGGAGGGAGTGGCTGGAAGAAGAAGATACACTGAGAAGTTGGACAGGGTTTCCCTCCTGTAGGATTTTTTTCCCCCCCTTGTTCAATTGACACCCCTCCTGAGACCTCCCCCCGCCCCCCACATCTACCTCAGGAGATGGGGCCTGGCCCCTGCTCTGGGCCACGACTTGGTTGGTCGGAGCCCTTCTCAGGGTCGGCTGGACAAGAGTCTGGCTCCGGGTCAGCCCGACGTGAGGAGCCCAAGGCTTCACCAGGCAGGAGGGCAGCTTGTGTGGCTCTGTCAGTCAGCCCGGGGGGGCACCTCACACCCGGCTACCCACGGAGCCACAGCCCCACCCCTCGTCTGTCTCCCTGACAGTGCGTGGCCGGCTACCACGGGGTGAACTGCTCCGAGGAGATCAACGAGTGCCTGTCCCACCCGTGCCAGAACGGCGGCACCTGCATCGACCTCACCAACACCTACAAGTGCTCCTGTCCGCGGGGCACACAGGGTAAGGGTCGCCACACCGAGCCGAGGTCCAGGGGACGTGGGCAGTCGGGCCCCCCCCCCCCCCCCGTGCCGGCCAGGGGCATCCTGGACCTAGGCCAGAGCCTCGTGAGCTCGGAAGGCAGGTGCATGGCCCACACGGAGCGAGCGGGGCAGCGTGTGGCCTGCACGGGTCCCTGACGCCCCGCGCCCCTGCAGGGGTGCACTGCGAGATCAACGTGGACGACTGCAACCCCCCCATCGACCCCGTGTCCCGCGGCCCCAAGTGCTTCAACAACGGCACCTGCGTGGACCAGGTGGGCGGCTACTCCTGCACCTGCCTGCCCGGCTTCGTGGGCGAGCGCTGCGAGGGCGACGTCAACGAGTGTCTCTCCAACCCCTGTGACGCCCGCGGCACCCAGAACTGCGTGCAGCGCGTCAACGACTTCCACTGCGAGTGCCGGCCCGGCCACACCGGTGGGTGCCCGGCCTGGCGGGGGCGGGGCGGGGCTGCGGGGGGCGCTCCTCATCCCCCCCCCCATGCTCGTCCCCAGGGCGCCGCTGCGAGTCCGTCATCAACGGCTGCAAGGGGAAGCCCTGCAAGAACGGCGGCACCTGCGCCGTGGCCTCCAACACCGCCCACGGCTTCATCTGCAGGTGCCCGGCGGTAGGTGCCTCGCCCGGGGGGCGGGGAGGGCCCTGGCCTGAGGTGGCCGCTCGCACCCCCTGCGAGGGCCTGGCCCTGCACACGTGTCTGCTGAGGCCCTCCACCGTCCTCATGCCCCTCAAGGTCACCTCTCGTGTCGTAAACTTGACTTGCAGAGCAGTTTTATTTTATTTGTTTATTTAATATATTTTTATTGATTTTAGAGCGGACGGGAGAGAGAGAGAGAGAGAAACATCCATGATGAGAGAGAATCATGGATCGGCTGCCTCCTGCACGTCCCACACTGGGATGGAGCCTGCAACCCGGGTATGTGCCCTTGACCGGGATAGAACCTGGGAACCTTCAGTCCGCAGGCCGGCGCTCTATGCACTGAGCCCAACCAGCCAGGGCCGGAGCAGTTTTAGGTTCACAGAACAATCCTGCGGAAAATAGGGTTCCTCGTTCTGTTACTAGCTTCTTGGGTCCTGGGGTCCGTTGTTCCTATGGACACTGTTACTATTGACGAGCTGACATCGATACATTGTTACTAAGTCAAGGTCGCAGCGATACATTGTTACTAAGTCAAGGTCACAGCGATACATTGTTACTAAGTCAAGGCCACCGTGCTCTCAGGGCGCAGGCTGGCTCCGGGCTCTGGATTCTGACAGTGCAGAGGGCGGCGTCCTCCATGAAACGCACAGCGTCGGTGGAGTTTCTCGGGGCCCTGGAAACCCCGTGTGTTCTGCCTGTGCATCCTGTTGCCCTTTCCGCCAACCCTGAGGTTTTTATGTTCACAGGATATCTCTTTATTTATTTTATTTTTTTAACATACGTTTTTATTGATTTCAGAGAGGACGGGAGAGGGAGAGAGAGAGAAGCATCAATGCTGAGAGAGAATCATTGGTTGGCTGCCTCCTGTTCACCCCACACTGGGGATCCAGCCCGCAGCCCGGGCATGTGCCCTGACCCGGAACCCAACCATGACCTCCTGGTTCCCAGATCAGCGCTCAACCCCTGAGCCACCCGGTCGGCCCACAGAATATCTTTAAGGGGCTCTGCTGCCCAGGGAAAGGCCGCCGGCCCCTCTCCCCGGGCGGGGACCCGGGGAACCAGCGCCACCCTCTCCCCGCAGGGCTTCGAGGGCGCCACGTGCGAGAATGACGCGCGCACCTGCGGCAGCCTGCGCTGCCTGAACGGCGGCACCTGCATCTCGGGCCCGCGCAGCCCCACCTGCCTGTGCCTGGGCCCCTTCACGGGCCCCGAGTGCCAGTTCCCGGCCAGCAGCCCCTGCGTGGCGGGCAACCCCTGCTACAACCAGGGCACCTGTGAGCCCACCTCCGAGAGCCCCTACTACCGCTGCCTGTGCCCCCCCAAGTTCAACGGGCTCCTGTGCCACATCCTGGACTACAGCTTCCGGGGCGGCGCCGGCCTGGACATCGCCCCGCCGCCCGTCGAGGAGGCCTGCGAGCTGCCCGAGTGCCGCGAGGAGGCGGGCAACAAGGCGTGCAGCCTGCGCTGCAACAACCACGCGTGCGGCTGGGACGGCGGCGACTGCTCCCTCAACTTCAACGACCCCTGGCAGAACTGCTCGCAGGCGCTCGAGTGCTGGAAGTACTTCAGCAACGGCCGCTGCGACAGCCAGTGCAACTCGGCCGGCTGCCTCTTCGACGGCTTCGACTGCCAGCACGCCGAGGGCCAGTGCAAGTGAGCCGGCGGGCAGAGCAGGCGGGGGAGGGGCCCGAGTTCGAATGCCAGATGCCAGCTGTGGGTCGCCTGTGGGCGGAGCCAGTGGGCGGAGCGGGCGGGTGGAGCGAGCAGGGCAGGGGCCGAGCTCCAATGCCAGATGCCAGCTGGGGGTCGCCGGTGGGCGGAGCGGGCGGGGGAGGGGCCGAGCTCCAATGCCAGATGCCAGCTGGGGGTCGCTGGTGGGTGGAGCCGGTGGGCGGAGCGAGCGGGGGAGGGGCCGAGCTCCAATGCCAGATGCCAGCTGGGGGTCGACGGTGGGCGGAGCCGGTGGGCGGAGCGAGCGGGGGAGGGGCTGAGCTCCAATGCCAGATGCCAGCTGGGGGTCGCCTATGGGCGGAGCTGGTGGGCGGAGCGAGCGGGGGAGGGGCCGAGCTCCAATGCCAGATGCCAGCTGGGGGTCGCATGTGGGCGGAGCCGGTGGGCGGAGCCGGTGGGCGGAGCGAGCAGGGGAGGGACCGAGCTCAAATGCCAGATGCCAGCTGGGGGTCGCCTGTGGGCGGGGCGGGACGGGCCGGGGTGGCGGGAGGCTGAGCGCCCTGCCCTGCACCCGCAGCCCCCTGTATGACCAGTACTGCAAGGACCACTTCAGCGACGGGCACTGCGACCAGGGCTGCAACAGGGCCGAGTGCGAGTGGGACGGGCTGGACTGCGCGGAGCACATGCCCGAGCGCCTGGCGGCCGGCACGCTGGTGGTGGTGGTGCTCATGCCGCCCGCGCAGCTGCGCAACGACTCGCTCCGCTTCCTGCGGGAGCTCAGCCGCCTGCTGCACACCAACGTGGTGTTCAAGCGCGACGCCAGCGGCCAGCAGATGATCTTCCCCTACTACGGCCGCGAGGAGGAGCTGCGCAAGCACCCCATCCGGCGCTCCGTGGACGTGGACGGCTGGGCCGCGCCTGGCGCCCTGCTCGGCCAGGTCAAGGCCACGCTGCTCCCGGGCGGCGAGGGCGGGCGCTGGCGCAGGGAGCTGGACCCGATGGACATCCGCGGGTGAGTGAGCCGCGACCCCAGGCCGAGCCGGGTGACTTTCCCGGGCTGTTCCCTCCGCCTGATGGCAAAGGGTCTGAGGTCGCCCTGACCGGTTTGGCTCAGTGGATAGAGCATCGGCCTGCGGACTGAGGGGTCCCGGGTTCGATTCCCATCAAGGGCATGTACCTTGGTTGCAGGCACATCCCCAGTGCGGGGTGTGCAGGAGGCAGCTGATCGATGTTTCTCTCTCATCGTTGTTTCTAGCTCTCTATCCTTCTCCCTTTCTCTCTGAAAATCAATAAAATATATTTTTTTAAAAAAAGGGGGCCTGAGGTCTCGACAGGACCCGCCAGGCCGCATCCCCACCCAGGGCCCTTGTGCCAAGGCCCGTGCCCTGGGGCTCGGTCCGCTCCCCGGGGAGGCCTGGGCTGGAGGTCTCTGCCCTGCTGAGACGGGGAAGAGGGGTGTTTGGCCCCAAGGGAACCAGAGCGAGTGGCGGGGCTGGTGGGCGGGCCTTTGCGGGCGTCCCCTTCCTGTCCAGACCCGGCTCCCGGCCGCCCCTCCTTGAGCTCTGGGGCCCTGTCTCCCCGGGGCCTCTCGGGGTGTTAACCACCAGGGCGCCATCTAGTCCCCGGGGTGGCTGGTGGGCAGGCGTGGGGGGGGGCCCGCACTGAGCCCTGACCCGCGCCCCGCAGATCCATCGTCTACCTGGAGATCGACAACCGGCAGTGCGTGCAGGCCTCCGCCCAGTGCTTCCAGAGCACCACCGACGTGGCCGCCTTCCTGGGCGCGCTCGCCTCGCTGGGCAGCCTCAACATCCCCTACAAGATCGAGGCCGTGCAGAGTGAGTGCCGCCCGCCCGCCCGCCCGCCCGAGGCCCTGGGAGGGGTCGGGGCCCAGCTCCCCCACGGCGTGCTTGCTGTCTGTGTCGCTCGGCGCCCACGGGTGTGTGCCGTGCCCTCCAGAGTTCGGGGAGCCCCCTTCTGGAAATTTCTGCCTGGCACATCCTCCCTCCCAGCATGACGGCTGCCGGTGGGGCCGGCCCGGGGGACAAGCGCATCCGCCGGAAAGGGGGCGCTTCGTCCTCCCCCCACCCCTCCCCCTGGTTTTTCTTTGTTGGGTATTATTTCAAAATCATTACAGCTTTTTAAAGAGGGGAGAGAAGGGGGGAAGCATCGATCGATGTCATGTGAAGAGTTGAAGTTTGTATCTCGGAAATCCCCGTAAATCCTCCGTCTTAACAGCTCAGCGTGAGCGCGGCCATTCGGAGCGGGCTAATCCCTCCTTCAGGAGAGGAAAGCGAGGCCGCCCCCCGACGCCGGGCCGGAGCAGGAGAGTTTAGCGATAGTTTGCAATTCTGATTCATCGCGTCGAAATGACCTTATTTCGGGGGGCGGGATGGAGGAGAGCGGGTGGGGGAGGAGGAGGCGGCTCCCGGCCGGCCACGCAGCCAGTCCGCTGCCCCCCCCGGCCGCCGGCCTGCCGCGGAGCCGCTGCCTGATGCCCGGGCGCCCGCCGCCGGCCGCTGTGCCCACAGGTGAGACGGTGGAGCCGCCGCCGCCCCCCGCCGCTGCACTTCATGTACGTGGCCGTGGCCGCCTTCCTGCTGCTCTGCTTCGTGGGCTGCGGCGTGCTCCTGTCGCGCCGGCGCCGGCGGCAGCATGGCCAGCTCTGGTTCCCCGAGGGCTTCAAGGTGTCGGAGGCCAGCAAGAAGAAGCGGCGCGAGCCCCTGGGCGAGGACTCCGTGGGCCTCAAGTGAGTGGACGCGGCCCTGGCTCCCGGGGGCGCGGGGGAGGCGGGGTTGCCCCGCGCGCCGTCCGGGCATCGCCAGCGCCTCGGGGTTCCCCGGGGAGCCCCGCTCAGCCTCGCTCCCCCCCTCCTGCCCCCAGGCCCCTGAAGAACTCCTCGGACGGCGCCCTCATCGACGACAATCAGAACGAGTGGGGCGACGAGGACCTGGAGACCAAGAAGTTCCGGGTGAGTCGGGGCTCGGGGGCCGCCTGGGTGTGTGCCCCCCGCCGCCCGCCCGCCTCGCGTGACGTGGCGTGGCTCTCTGCCTGGCCCCGCCCCCAGTTCGAGGAGCCGGTGGTGCTTCCCGACCCGGACGACCAGACGGACCACCGGCAGTGGACGCAGCAGCACCTGGACGCGGCGGACCTGCGGGTGTCGGCCATGGCGCCCACGCCGCCCCAGGGCGAGGCCGACGCCGACTGCATGGACGTCAACGTCCGCGGGCCCGGTGAGTGTGCTCGGCCAGGCTCGCTCTGCGCCCCAAGCCTGCGCCTCCCGGGCCGGAGCCCCCCTGCCGCCTCCCCTGAGCCCGGGTCAATATTCTGAAGGGGGGTGGGGGGGGGCGCTCAGTCCTCCCCGGCCGCCTCCCGGCTGACCCGCAGCCCACTCCACCCCGGAAATAGGGCTCTTCCCCCGAAGGGCTTCCTCTGAGGCACCTGGTGCTGGTTCCCTGGCTGCGTCTTTATTTTTAGATTTTTTTTATATGTTTTGCCCAGTTGGCGTGGCTCGGTGCTTGACCTATGGACCAGGAGGTCACGGTTCGATTCCCGGTCAGGGCACAGGCCCGGGTTGTGGGCTCGATCCCCAGTGTGGGGCGTGCAGGAGGCGGCCGATCCATGATTCTCTCTCATCATTGAAGTTCCTATCTTTCGCTTTTCCTTTCTCTCTGAAATCCATAAAAGTATTTTTTTTTAAATATATTTTATGGATTTTTTACAGAGAGGAAGAGAGAGGGATAGAAAGTTAGAAACATCGATGAGAGAGAGACATCGATCAGCTGCCTCCTGCACACCCCCTACTGGGGATGTGCCCGCAACCCAGGTAATGCCCTTGACCGGAATCGAACCTGGGACCCTTCAGTCCGCAGGCCGACGCTCTATCCCCTGAGCCACACCGGTTAGGGCCATAAAAGTATTTTTAAAATAACATATGCCGTTGCACTTAAAAAATATTTTTTATATGTCTTTATTGATTTTAGAGAGAGGACAGGAGAGAGAGAGAAACATCACTGAAGAGAGAGAATCATGGATCGGCTGCCTCCTGCACACCCCACACTGGGGATGGAGCCCCAACCCTGGCCTTGTGCCCTGACCGGGAATCGAACCGTGACCTCCTGGGTCATAGGTGGACGCTCACCCCTGAGCTACGCTGGCTGGACCGCGGCTGCATTTTCCCGTCGTCTCTTCTCTGGGGGGGGGGGGGGGGGGGGGTGGTGTCGGTGAAGCTCTCCCAGGTCGTAAGCAGAGCGCAGGTCTAGTGCCTACAGGTTGCTAGGGACGTGGCTCTGTCCCTAGGGAAGCTCGGACTGGTCTGGGTGGCACCCAGGCCCCGTGTGCAGGGCCGCATGTCCTCACGGGCTGTCCCCCTGCCAGGAGCGCCGTCACACTGCCCAGGGCCGCCGCGGGCCGGCCTTCCTGACCACCCACCCCTGTCCCCCCCCGCAGACGGCTTCACGCCCCTCATGATCGCCTCCTGCAGCGGCGGGGGCCTGGAGACGGGCAACAGCGAGGAGGAGGAGGACGCGCCGGCCGTCATCTCGGACTTCATCTACCAGGGCGCCAGCCTGCACAACCAGACCGACCGCACCGGCGAGACGGCCCTGCACCTGGCCGCCCGCTACTCGCGCTCCGACGCGGCCAAGCGCCTGCTGGAGGCCAGCGCCGACGCCAACATCCAGGACAACATGGGCCGCACCCCACTGCACGCGGCCGTGTCCGCCGATGCACAGGGCGTCTTCCAGGTGGGCCGCTGCCGCCCCCCACCCCCCGCCCCCCGCCCCCCGCCCACCGTCCTGGGCCGGGCCGGCATCTCAGGTCCCCTGGACCCTGAAGCCCCGGCCCCAGGCATGGCCTAAGCAGGGATAGCTGGGGTCTTAGCCCGTGCCAGGCGCAAGGCCGGGGAGGGCACCGAACCCCACGCGTCATCCTCGCAGGGAAACCAGGCTGGGGAAGGCCCGGCAGGAGCCCCAGGGACCGGCGGGGCGGGGCCTCCCCACCCCGACCCGGCCAGGCTCCCCTCCCACCTCAGTGACCCCCACGCCTTGCTCCTCCGCCTACGGCCGTGTGAAGGGCACAGGGGTGGGCAAACTTGTTGACTCGAGGGCCACCATGGGTTCTTAAACTGGACCGGAGGGCCAGAACAAAAGCATGGATGGAGTGTTTGTGTGAACTCATATAAATTCAAAGGAAAGGAGCGGAGGGGAGAGCAAGAGAACCCTCCGCTCTTTCGGCTCAGCGGGCCGGATAGAACAGCCGAAGGGGCCGGATCTGGCCCGCGGGCCGTAGTTTGCCCACGGCTGGCTTAGAGACTGCCACTTCCTGCCTGCACCCCTGAAGCTGGCCTTGCTGGGAAGCCCAGGTCCGGCTGGAGTTAGGGGTTTGGATGCCTGGGTCTCTGGGGGGGGGGCGGGGGTGTCCCTGGCAGAGGCTCCTGTAAGCCGCCTGCCAGTCCCCCGGTGCGTGACCCGGCTCTGGACAGCCCTGCCCTGCACGGAGGGGCAGGTGGGAGGGGCAGAACCAGGGCAGTCACCCCAGAGCTGCTGATTGCACCGTTTTCGGCCCATTTCCCTGCAGAAAGCACAGGTTGAGAATGAGCGTAGTTAAAAGGGGGACCATGTCGGGGAGCCCCGAGGCCGGCTCTGGCTGTGGGTGCAGCGGCAGCCTCTTTGGCGCTTAGAGACCCACTCGCACAGGCGCTTCGCGGAAACGCGGTCCGTGCTGTTCGCTGCGTGGGCCCAGCTCTCTCCACCCGCCAGCCAACAGCGACCCCCCTTCCGGCCGGTGGCCCGGGGTGGCAGCATCTGACGGGCTGCCCCCAGGGTCCGCGAGCCGGGCTGGGGGTAGCAGAGCTCAGCAGTTCTGAGGGTGGCTCTGGCCTCTGCGCCAAGGCCACATGCGGTCGCCAAAGGGCTGGTCTGTGGGCAGCACCGCCTGCGTCCCGGCCTGACCCCACGCCCTCAGCAGCTGCCGGCGGTGTCCTGCCCTCCCACGCCCCCCACCTTCTCACGTCATGACCTTCCAGTCTTGCTAGGCCTCCTCTGACCTCCAGAGGGCCCTGGGCTCCACTTCCCCCAGCCTGAGACCTTCCCTGTCGCCCAGATCCTGATCCGGAACCGAGCCACGGACCTGGACGCCCGCATGCACGACGGCACCACGCCGCTGATCCTGGCCGCGCGCCTGGCGGTGGAGGGCATGCTGGAGGACCTCATCAACTCGCACGCCGACGTCAACGCCGTGGACGACCTGGGTAAGCCGGGCGCCGCGCGGGCCGTGGGGACGGGCGCTGCCCCTGCTCCGCCCCGCCAACCCTCGGCCTCTGCCGCCCGCACAGGCAAGTCCGCCCTGCACTGGGCCGCCGCCGTGAACAACGTGGAGGCCGCCCTCGTGCTCCTGAAGAACGGGGCCAACAAGGACATGCAGAGCAACAAGGTGGGCGGGCGGCGTGGGGCCCTGGGCGTGGGGGCGGCGTGGGGCCCAGGCCGGGCCCCTGGGAACTGGCACACGCTAGACCAGGGGTGGGCAAACTTTTTGACTTGAGGGCCACCATGGGTTCTTAAACTGGACCGGAGGGCCGGAACAAAAGCATGGATGGAGTGTTTGTGTGAACGAATATAAATTCAAAGTAAAGGAGCGGAGGGGAGAGCAAGAGAACCGGATAGAACAGCCGGATCCGGCCCGCGGGCCGTAGTTTGCCCATGGCTGCGCTGGACGCAGACCCCATAGCTCGGGGCAGCCCTTCCATCATCCGACCTGTGCTTACTGGGCCTTCCCACACGCAGGGCTGCCACCCAGCAGGCATCGGTCCTTGTAGAGGGTGTGACTTGGTCCTGACCTTCTGTCCCCCTGCCGCCGGGCAGGGCAGGGTGACCTAGACGGTGTGGGTTGAGCTGGAACCGTGGTGGGGCGGGCGGGGGGGGGCTCAGTGGCCCCAGAGGTAACGTGAGGCTGCCTTCCTGCTGGGAGCCCACCCTCTCACCCACCATGGCCAGTCTCCCCTGCAGCCCAGAAACGCTTCTCCTGGCTCCAGTCTGACCCCCTGGTGTCCTGAACCTGCACCAGCAGTGTGGGCACTAGGGGGTGCTGATGGGCACCGGGATGGGGCACAGGCATCAGGCCATTGCCAGGGCGTTGTGTGAGCCAGGCTGGCTCCTCAGCCTTCACCCCCAGCGTGGTGTTCGGCGGGGCAGGTGGCGGGGGCAGTGTAAGGCATGCCAGCTGCGCCAATGAGAAAGCCGAGGCCCCGGAGGAGCGAAGGAGCGGGGCGGTCAGCATGACTTGGGGACCGTCCTGGTGCGGACTCCTGCCCCGGTGGCTGTGCCTGCACTTCGGAGACCCAAAGCCCCTGAAATGCTGCCACGTTTGCTTCTGTGTAGCTTTCGAGGGGCGGGGGGGGAGAGGCCACAGTTAGAATTCCCACGGGGTCTGTGACCCCCACGAAGGTAAACCATCCCAATTCAGAACGTGTAAGCCCACAGCCCAGCTCTGGGCGGCTCAGGTGCGTGGAAGGCTTTGTTTATAAGAAGACTTGATCAGCCCAGACTTCGTGCTCACGGGTTGAGCATCAACCTATGAGCCAGAAGGTCAGGGTTCGATTCCCAGTCGAGGAATATGCCCGGGTTGCAGGCTCGATCCCCAGTAGGGGGCGTGCAGGAGGCAACCGATCCATGATTTTCTCTCATCGTTGATGTTCCTATCTCTCTCCTCTCTTCTCTCTGAAATCAATAAAAACGTATTTTTAAAAAGAAGAAGACGACTTGGTCAGGGTAGGCCCGTGGTCGGCAAACTGCGGCTCGCGAGCCGTGGTTTGCCGCTCTGTTGACTAATGCGTTTGCCGACCACTGGATAGGGGCTTAATCACAAGGAACAACAACAGCTGTAATTATTGGAATCGAGAGTGACCAGTGGTGGGCAAACTCATTCGTCAACAGAGCGGCAAACCGCGGATGCGGCTCGCGAGCCGCAGTTTGCCGACCACTGGGGTAGGCAATGGTAGGAGGCCAGGTGGGGACAAAGGAGCTCCCTCGCCCTGGCGGGGTGGGACGACAGACCGCGGGTCCCCGTGGCGGGGCCCTGCTGAGGGTGACCCTCCCCGTCTGTGCCCGCGTTCCCAGGAGGAGACGCCCCTGTTCCTGGCCGCCCGGGAGGGCAGCTACGAGACGGCCAAGGTGCTGCTGGACCACTTCGCCAACCGGGACATCACGGACCACATGGACCGGCTGCCGCGCGACATCGCGCAGGAGCGCATGCACCACGACATCGTGCGGCTGCTGGACGAGCACAGCCTGGTGCGCAGCCCCCCGCTGCACGGCGCCCTGGGCGGCGCGCCCACCCTGTCGCCCCCGCTCTGCTCGCCCAACGGCTACCTGGGCAACCTCAAGCCGGCCGTGCCGGGCAAGAAGGCACGCAAGCCCAGCGCCAAGGGCCTGGCTGGCGGCAAGGAGGCCCGGGACCTCAAGGCGCGGCGGAAGAAGGCGCAGGACGGCAAGGCCTGCCTGCTGGACAGCTCCAGTGTGCTGTCGCCCGTGGACTCCCTCGAGTCACCCCACGGCTACCTGTCCGACGTGGCCTCGCCGCCCCTCCTGCCCTCCCCCTTCCAGCCGTCCCCGTCCGTGCCCCTCAACCACCTGCCGGGCATGCCCGACACCCACCTGGGCCTGGGCCACCTGGGCGTGGCGGCCAAGCCCGAGATGGCGGCCCTGGGCGGGAGCGGCCGGCTGGCCTTCGAGGCGGGGCCGCCACGCCTCTCCCACCTGCCCGTGGCCTCCGGTACCGGCCCGGTCCTGGGCTCCGGCGGCAGCGGGGCTGTGAATTTCAGCGTGGGCGGGACCACGGGCTTGAACGGCCAGTGTGAGTGGCTGTCCCGGCTGCAGAACGGCCTGGTGCCCAATCAGTACAACCCCCTGCGCGGGAACGTGGCGCCCGGCTCGCTGAGCGCGCAGCCTCCCGCCCTCCAGCACGGCGTGATGGGCCCGCTGCACGGCGGCCTCTCTGCCTCCACCCTGTCCCAGATGCTGAGCTACCAGGCCCTGCCCAGCACGCGGCTGGCCACCCAGCCCCACCTGGTCCAGACCCAGCCGGTGCAGCCGCCGGTGCAGCCGCCACCGCCGCAGAACCTCCAGATGCAGCAGCCGCCGAGCATCCAGCAGCCGCAGAGCCTGCCGCCGCCCCAGCCGCACCTGGGCGTGAGCTCGGCCGCCGGCGGGCACCTGGGCCGGAGCTTCCTGGGCGGCGAGCCGAGCCAGGCGGACGTGCAGCCGCTGGGCCCCGGCCTGGCGGCGCACACCATCCTGCCCCAGGACAGCCAGGCCCTGCCCACGGCGCTGCCCTCCTCGCTGGGCCCGCCCATGGCCACTGCCCAGTTCCTGACGCCGCCCTCCCAGCACAGCTGCTCCTCCTCGCCCGTGGACAACACCCCCAGCCACCAGCTGCAGGTGCCCGAGCACCCCTTCCTCACCCCGTCCCCTGAGTCCCCCGACCAGTGGTCCAGCTCGTCCCCCCACTCCAACATCTCCGATTGGTCCGAGGGCATCTCCAGCCCGCCCACCAGCACGCAGTCCCAGATCGCCCACATCCCGGAGGCGTTCAAGTAAAGAGCCACCCACGGGGCCACACGGCCCGGCCACGGGGCCACACGGCCCAGCCACGGGACCCCCTTCCTTCCCCGGGCCCTGCCGGGGCGTTCGCCCGGCGCTCCGCAGACACCGGGCCGACCAAAGGAGCTTATTATTATTTTTTTTTTTTTAAGAAACATTTTTATACAAAATAAGAGGACAGAGATGTGAACTTTTTTTAGTATTTATTTATGTACTTTTATTTCACGTGGAAACACTGCCTTGTTATTTATGTGTATCGTGTTCTCTGGCAGCAGGCATGAACTCCTCCCTCGCAGGAAACTAGCTCTCAGCCATGACGTTCCTCCGCAGGGGAACGATGGTTCCATGTGTGTGACACACACAGACAAAGATTCACGGCGTATACACGCCACTAATTTATTGATTTCTTTGTTCACAATCCAAAAAAGAAAGGATGTCGGAGCAGGGAGGTTTGAGCCAGCGTCGTCCAAAAAGCTCTCCCGGGGTCGGGGGGGTGGGGCCTGGGCCGGCGTGATTTCCCCGGAAACCCCCGCGCCCCCCCAGAATCTAGAGATGCAGGCAAACCCCCACACCTCCGGCACGTGGGTGATTTGCATCTCAAGTAGGAAAGTGAAGAAGGGATGTGGGTTATACGTGTGGGTGCTTTTCAGCGGTTTTTTTTTTGGAGAACGTGCTTCTGACCGCGTGTTCTCGGGCTGCCGCGTGCGTTCGGGGTACCCATCATGAATCTTTGTTTCAGGGTCAGTGTTACGTAGTCGTTCGTGGGTCTTGCCCGGTCTTGTTCCTTCCGGAAGCTCCCCCGCCCTGCCCCGGGGCGTGGCGCCCTCCTGGGCCCGCGTGGAGGGTTCCTACCCTTTTGTGGGGGAAGGCACTGCCGGGGCCGCCCTGCCGGACGCCCGGGCACCTCCGTGCCCACGTCTTCCAGGCCCCGCAGGAGGCGGGCTGGCGCTGCCGGCTGGGGCTCGGCTCAGAGCACCCCACACCGAGTTTTGGGAAATCCCGCTGTGTCCGGCCCGGGTGTGCAGAGGCCGTTGGTCCCAGGGGACAACAGAAGCCTGCTCTGGGGCCCCCTCCTGCTTTTGGGGGGGTGAGGGGGAGGTCGTGTGCCCGGGGAAGGAGCAGAGTCTTGCAATATCAAGTATAAGCCTGTGGCAAAATAAATATCTGTACATAACTTTTAAAGGTGGATTTTGTTTAAAAAATCTGAGTGAACGAGCCTGTTGGGGTCATGCGGAGGAGGGGGTGCCGGAATGGGTCCCACTCCCACCCCTGGCCTTGACCTGCAGCGGCCTCCGCGGCTCCTGAGCGAGCCTGAGCCCCAGAAGGGGGTGCCCGCGCCCGACGGGTGCCCGCCTCCTCGGCAGCTCCTCCAGCCCCGCCAGGGGCGACGCCGTACCATCCCTTGTGGGTGTGACCAGACGCACCCTAAGGTGTTGATTCTTACTGTTTTATAAGGTAGAGTGTAGTTTACAGGAAATGGAATCTTTTGTAAACGTTAACTACATGCAAACCCTTAGGTGGTAAAAATGATGTATTTTTTCATCTTTTTTTTTTTTTTGTTAACTGATTTGCAATAAAGACGACACTGATGCCACCCAGATTTCCCTCCATGTGGCCATGCTGTTGGCTCCCTTTCCGGGAGGGAGGGAGGGAGGGAGGGAGGGAGGGAGGGAGGGAGGGAGGGAGGGAGGGACAGGCACCCCGAATCCCTCTGCCTTTTTTTTTTTTTTTGATATTTTACAGAGAGGAAGGGAAAGGGATAGAGAGCTAGAAACATCGATGAGAGAGAAACATCGATCAGCTGCCTCCTGCACACCCCCCACTGGGGATGTGCCCGCAACCAAGGTACATGCCCTTGACCGGAATCGAACCCGGGACCCCTCAGTCCGCAGGCCGACGCTCTATCCACTGAGCCACACCGGTTTCGGCTCCCCTCTGCCTTTTCTGACAGGAGGGTGATGGAGAGACGCCCGCCCTGGCCTGAGGCCCTGCTGAGTCCAGGACTCCCAGGGTCCCTTCATCTGCCCGCCCAGCGCCCCCCGCCCCCACCCGCCCAGGGAGGGTGGGGACACGGCAGAGAGCAGGGCACATGCAGCCCCATCCAGGGGCCTGGGTGACAGGAGGCCGCAGGTTCTCCCACCCCATTGGCCACAGGAGCGAAGGCACCGTGGACCAAGCTGGGGTGGCAGGCAGGGGCGCTGGGGGAGCGGGGGGACTGAGCGGGAAGGTTTTGAGAGGCCGAGGGGGTGCTGGCTCATCGGGGGCACCGTTTACTTGGGAACACTGAGCAGGACCAGGTGCCCGCCTGGGCCTCCCTCTCCCTCCTGCTCCTGGCCCTCACCCCGGCAGGTGGGCTAACCCAGGGGTGGGCAAACTTTTTGACTCGAGGGCCACAATGGGTTCTTAAAGTGGACCGGAGGGCCGGAACAAAAGCATGGATGGAGTGTTTGTGTGAACTAATATAAATTCAAAGTAAAGGAGCGGAGGGGAGAGCAAGAGAACCCTCCGCTCTTTCGGCTCCGCGGGCCGGATAGAACAGCCGAACGGGCCGGATGCGGCCCGCGGGCCGTAGTTTGCCCATGGCTGGTAGCCGCATCAGCTGGCCCCTCTGGCAGGGCCCTGCCTGCTGCCCCAGCCTCCCCACCCAAGCACACGTGTGAGCCCAGCCTCCTCACCGCACTTGTATTGGTTTGGGGTTTTTTTTGAAAGATTAGCAGAGCCTGATGCTTTGTTTTTGTTCATCTTCATCCGAGGATATTTTTCCGTTGACTTTTAGAGCGAGTGGAAGGGAGAGGGCGAGTCAGGAAGGGAGGAACATCTATGTGAGAGAAACACACGTGGATGGGTTGCCTCCCCCCCCACGGTCAGGCCCGGGGATCGAGCCTGCAACCGAGGTACGGTGCCCTTGACTGGAATCGAACCCGGGACCCTTCAGTCCGCAGGCGAATGTTCTACCCACAGAGCGACACCGGCCAGGGCTCCTCACTGCGTCCAGATGCCTCCGCCCGTCCGACGTGCTGGCACTGCGATGCGTGGGTGGGACAAGAGGCTCCAGGAAATGAAATAAGGTTACGTGGCCCACCTTTCAGAGGGACGGGTCCAGCCTGAATTCTGCCCAAAGTGCTCTCAGCACCCCAAAATCCCACTCCTAGGTGTGCACCCAGAAGTGATAACGTACTCAAGTCCACGTTCACAGCAGCACTGTTCATGTCAGCTGAGAGGCGGGCCCAGCCCTGGTGCCATCAGCTGGCAGGGTTGGGGGTGGCTGGGGGGACTGTGTGGTCCATCCACCCAGGAAGGGTGAACTTTGTGTCAACTTGGCTGGGCCATTCGACCAAATGTGAGAGTGTCCGGCTGAGGTCCACCTTCGAACTGGTGGACGGAGCAAAGCAGATGGCCCTCCCTCCTCTGGGTGGGCCTCATCCAAGCGGGTGGAGGTCTAAGTAGAAGTAAAGGCCGAGCAAGAGGGGTCTCCTCCCGCCGGACTGCGAGCTGGCCATCGGACCAGCCTCTCCTGCCTCTGGACTTGGACTAGGGCATCGGCCGCCTGGGTGTCCAGCGGCGGTCACAGATCCTGGGACTGCTTCATCTGTCATCGTGTGGGCCAACCCCGCGTAATCGACCTCCTTCGTGTGTATCCGGTCGCGCTGTTTCTCTGTAGAACCAACCCCAGGAGCACACAGACAGCTGGGTGGATGGACCAGCCTTGAAAGGAGGCGGGCGGGGCAGCCGGACACATCAGGCCGCGTGAAGGCATTCCAGGTCCGTTTATAATTGCACTAGAGGCCCGGTGCATGAAAATTCATGCACTGGAGCGGGGGGTCCCTCAGCCCGGCCTGCCCCCTCTCCCAGTCCCCGCCCTCAGGGGTGGGAGGTGATCCGGCGATCAGGGGAAGGCGACGCCCCCATCACACCTCTGCTGCTGCCACTGCCGGCAGCGCAAGCCTCAGGCGGCCCTGAGCAGCTGGGCAGCCGCCATCTGAGGCTTGCCTGCACCTCGGGCCAGCGCTGGGTGGCTGGGCAGCCACCATTGGCGGCTTGCCTGTGCCTCAGGCCGGCCCTGGGCAGCTGGGGGGCTGAGGGGACTGGGGGACTCAGAAGGCAGGCGCGTGGAGCGGCTGGACCCTCCTGGGGGCGGGCCCGGCCATGCCACACGCCTGCGCCCCGACGGGGCTGAGGAGACTGGGCGCCGCCACCTTGTGGCTGTGGGCGCTGCCATCTTTGTGAGGACTTGATGGTCACTTAGCATATTCCCTTTTTATTAGATAGGATAAACGTCCAATTTTAGATTCTGCGGATTTTACCTCAACAAATTCATTTCAGAAAAGAAAGAACTAGCAGTGTTAGATCTTCCAAGACTTCATTCAGGGTGTGGGGTTCCCACAGATGCATCAGGATGGGCCCCGGGGACCCCTTGGCCTTGGGGACCTCTCTGCTCCCCAAAGTTAATGGAGCCCCTGCAGAGGCGATGACGCCCCCTCTGTGCCTCCATGCCACGTTTAAACTGGGCGCTGGACACCCGGCCCCGCCCCCCTCCCGCCAGGCCGCCAAGGCGAGGTGTGAGGAACTGAAACAGGGTCCCCCCTCAGGAGAACCCCTGCCCCTCCCCAGGCACCACCCAGGGAAGACTCAGGCGCTCCCTCAGGCTAAGCTCAGCCAAGACCCCCTGACTTAGGCGTGTTTTATGGGCTGAACTGGGTCTCCCAGATTCGTGTGTTGAAGGTCCAGCTCCCGGGACACCTCAGCACATGGCTGCATGGGGAGCTGGGTCTTTCCGGAGGCACTTAGGCGTGTTTTATGGGCTGAACTGGGTCTCCCAGATTCGTGTGTTGAAGGTCCAGCTCCCGGGACACCTCAGCATGTGGCTGCATGGGGAGCTGGGTCTTTCCGGAGGCGATTAAGGTAAAGTGAGGTCCCTGGGGTGGGTCCGAACCCAGTCTGCCTGCTGACCTCATAGGAGAGATTAGGACAAGCCCTAGAGGGTGTGTGAGCCTCGGGAAGCCCGCCTTCCTCACCCACCACGTCCTTGTCTGAAGAATGGAGGTAGAGGAGGAGCGACTGCTCTCAGCACCCCACCCCCATTCCTGGGGGGCCCAGAAATGAAGGCCCCCCAGAGGGCGCAGTCGGGTAATGAGGAGAACCCTGGGGCCGGATCCCGAAGGAGCCTGGGTGTCCCTGATGCCAGCAGCTCCCCAGAGCCGCCAGCGGGGCAGTGACTTGCCGGCTCAGCCTGCCCACACTCAGAAGCGGTGTCTGCCGCCCCCTGCTGGCCGCGCCCCGCCAGTGCGCCTTTGGCGAGCAGGTGGTCCCGACAGGGCCTTCCACCTGGCCAGGTGAGTCTCAGAGTTTGCGTCAGCACCTCAGCTGCCCCTCAGGGCCACCCCCTGCAACGCTGCCATTACCCCGTTCGACAGACGAGGAAGCTGAGGCTCAGAGAGGCCGGTGACCACCATTCACGCCCGGGCCCAGGGACTCCTGGGTCCATGTTCTCATAACCAGCTGAGGGGTCCCCTTCCCGTGGAGGACTGGGGGCCTGGAGGGCCGATGCCGCTCAGCCTGTCGCTTTTCAGACAAGGAAACGTGCTCAGGGAGGAACCTGCCAAGGTCACTGCCAGGAGTGAATGTCACTGCCAGCCTGGCGCTTGGCAACCTGCAGACATTGGCGCTCTTCCCAGCTCCACCGGGGCCCTTTCTCTTCCGAACCACAGCCCCCACCCCAGCCGCCAAGTCCGTGCCTTAACTCAGTCACCACCGGTGCTCCGGACGCTCACCTTCCCTGCTGCTGCTGTTCCCTGAGCTGGTGTGTGGTGCCCATGGTGGGCTGGGCTGGGGGCTGTGGGCACAGCTGGCAGGAGGGTCATCGGGGGTCAGCTCCGCCTGCCCCAGTCTGTCCCAGCCGCCTTGCTGCTCACTGAGGGGCCCCAAGGACACCTCCCCAGCACCTGGCTCTCGCTAGCGCCTTGCGGAGAGCCGGGGAGGCCTGGCGGATGGCGGCAGTCCTGGCTGAAAAGCCCAGAAGCTTCCTTTGCTTCCAGAAGTCAAATCCCCTTGCAGGGCCGGCAGGGGGCCCACACTGCAAACCCCCAGCTGAGGCCCGCTTTCCGGGTTTCTGTCCCAGCCGCCGCCGAAGTTTCGTGAACTTTGGCCACAAACGCTCGTCCCCTTCCATCACTGCCCCATCCCACCCCCCTGCAGGGGAGACGCAGGCCCTGGCCGCTGGCCAGTATTGGTGCTCCGCAGGGGTAAAGGCCAGGGCTATCTGCCCCGCAGCCACCGCCCCAGTTCCTAGCAGGGCCTGGCATGTGAATGTGTGCGAACAGTTTGGGGAAGGAGGCCGGGGACCCCGCTAAAGCTCGGGGGCCACCGCGCAGTCTGCCTGCAGCTCTGTGGCGCCCCTGGCTGCAGAATAGGCACCTGTCCCTACCACTTACTTATCGACAGCGATTCAGAAAGGCCCCTGGGACGGGCCATGCCCAGAGGCTGCACCGGAGAGAGGGCCGCGCTCACACGAACGCACCTCGGACAGGGTGACATCTGTCAAGCCAGCCGCAACGGCGCTCACTTGCCTGGTGTGGACTGGCTCCTGCGGGGCCCCCGGGAGCCCGGGATGGCCTCTCGGTGCTGGCCTTCCAGCCCGGCCTGCACACGCTTCTCACACTCGGCCTGGATGCCCACCACAGGCCCTGCGCACCGACAGGGGCCCGGTGCTCAGATCCACAGGACACTCACCCCAACCCCCCTCCACCGCCAGGCCCGGTGACTCCCAGCCCTGCCTCTCTGTCCCCGCCTCCGAGCTCTCACCTCCTCAGGAAGCCCTCCCTGCCAGCTCACCCGCCTCTGAGACCCTACAGGCCTTCGCCTGGACCATTCAGCCAGCCCTGTCTCGTGGAGGCTGTGAGTCCTCTGTCCAGGCCGCTAAGTGGGGTAGGAAGGAAGGTGCAGGTCAGGGGCTGAGCAGAGTGCCTGGCATGGAGCAGGCCTGCCCTACAACTACCCACAAACCAGTTAATGCAGCTGCTTCATGCCGGGGGGTCGGGGGGGGGGAGTGCAGGGCGGGGGTGTGTGTGGCCTGAGATGGCACCCCACCCCCACCCCAAGCGCTCCTCTGAGGACCACCCGGCTGGCTGGTGGTCAGGAGAGAGCCAGCGCCACAGCCGAGAGGCTGCAAGGCCAGTTAAGCCCCCGTGCCCACTGCCCAGGCCAGCCTTGGGCAAACTACGGCCCGCGGGCCGGATCCGGCTGTTCTATCTGGTTCTCTTGCTCTCCCCTCCGCTCCTTTACTTTGAATTTATATTAGTTCACACAAACACTCCATCCATGCTTTTGTTCCGGCCCTCCGGTCCAGTTTAAGAACCCATGGTGGCCCTCGAGTCAAAAAGTTTGCCCACCCCTGGCCTAGGCCCACACTGTCGCTGCAAACGTAATGCCAGCCACTGTGGGATTTTTAAAACAGAAAAAGTTTTTATTGTTATTTTTATTATCAGAGAGAGAGGAAAGGAGGGAGAGAGAGAGAGACATTGATTGGCTGCCTCCTGCACACCCCCTGCTGGAGGTGAAGCCGAAACCCGGGTATGCGTTTGGTGCTTGGGCCAACACCCAACCACTGAGCCACACTTTCTAGTTGCTACGTTTTAACTCAAAATATCCAAAATATTATCATTTCAATGTGTGATCAGAATTTATTATGAGCTGTTGGCACTCCGGCGCGGACTTCGCGCTTGGAGCCCACGGAGGTTCCGCCCAGCCCGCCCAGCGCTCCGTGGCGGTCTCCTTGGACGGATGGGCCAATGGGAGAGGCCGGCCGGCGTAACCATGGGGAGGTCAGCCGGGCTCTCTGGCACGGCCTCTGCCCATTGTCCTGGCCAGGGTGCAGCCCTGCGTGCTGGGTAAGGGGGAGGGGCTACAATGCCTGTCCTGGAGCTTTGGGGGAGGGGCTACAATGCCTGTCCTGGAGCTTTGGGGGAGGGGCTACAATGCCTGTCCTGGAGCTTTGGGGGAGGGGCTACAATGCCTGTCATAGAGCTTTGGGGGAGGGGCTACAATGCCTGTCATAGAGCTTTAGGGGAGGGGCTACAATGCCTGTCATGGAGCTTTGGGGGAGGGGCTACAATGCCTGTCATAGAGCTTTGGGGGAGGGGCTACAATGCCTGTCATGGAGCTTTGGGGGAGGGGCTACAATGCCTGTCATAGAGCTTTGGGGGAGGGGCTACAATGCCTGTCATAGAGCTTTGGGGGAGGGGCTACAATGCCTGTCATAGAGCTTTGGGGGAGGGGCTACAATGCCTGTCATAGAGCTTTGGGGGAGGGGCTACAATGCCTGTCATAGAGCTTTGGGGGAGGGGCTACAATGCCTGTCATAGAGCTTTGGGGGAGGGGCTACAATGCCTGTCATAGAGCTTTGGGGGAGGGGTTACAATGCCTGTCATGGAGCTTTGGGGGAGGGGCTACAATGCCTGTCCTGGAGCTTTGGGGGAGGGGCTACAATGCCTGTCATGGAGCTTTGGGGGAGGGGCTACAACCTTGCCCTCGGACTCAGCTGGTTCTAGCCTAGCTAGGGGCCTCGGGGAGGGGCCGACATTCCCACTGAGGAGTGGGCACTGCAGGCCAAGGGAAGGAAGCGTGACCCAGAACCACGGTGGCTCTCACAGCAGCACACCTCCTGGGCACAGCCACCGTCGCCCTACCTCCCAGCTTGCCCACACAGTTCCCGGTCATGCCCGTTGTCCCCGTGGATGCATCCACAGCGCCCCCTTCTGGCCCCATCAAGCGCGTCAGACTCGCGGCGGGCGGGCTGCCTGCCCTGGTTCAGGCAGCGAGTTTGACATGCTTGGCCTGGCCCCAACGCCATCCTTTCCTGACCCCCAGGTTACTGCTGAGGGGGGGTTGGGGCAGCTGGCAAAGGGCACAAGGCCTCCAGGCAGCAGGCTGGCTTTAAAGCAGGGGTTCTTGCCGAAACCGGTTTGGCTCAGTGGATAGAGCGTCGGCCTGCGGACTGAAGGGTCCCGGGTTCGATTCCGGTCAAGGGCATGTACCTTGGTGGCGGGCACATCCCCAGTGGGAGGTGTGCAGGAGGCAGCTGATCGATGTTTCTCTCTCATCGATGTTTCTAGCTGTCTGTCCCTCTCCCTTCCTCTCTGTAAAAAATCAATAAAATATATTAAAAATAAATAAATAAATAAAGCAGGTGTTCTTGGCCCAGAGGCTTGATGGCTCGGCCTTGGGCCTCAGGACCCTCCCCCCATTCCAAGGCTACAAACAGCTGAGAAACAGAGGCGGCCTCCATTGGAAGGCTTAGCGGGAGGGAGGCGGGAGGGGAAGAGAGCCCAAGGCCCTTGCATGTCAACTATGGGGTCACAGCTTTCCTTAAAGTCACCCCACAGGAGCCAACACAACGCTCCTCTTTAACATCACCGCCCCCGGGTCCCGAAGTCTTTCCTTTGCCCGCGAGGGTTGGTTTCTGCAGCGTATGGTCTCTCCGAGTTAGATTCCGCCCTGGCCAACCACCGGACTCCTCAGAGCGACAGAGGGGCGGGCCTGGGCTCCAGGTCTTGGGCCTGAGCCCGGGATAGCCAGTGCTTTCGCCTGGACCGTTCAGCCAGCCCTTCCTCTCTCCCGGCCGCCGGGTCCCCCTCCCTCCCCAGCCTCAGCGCCCAGGACGGTAGGTGTAGCCTGTCAGGCGGAGGGCTAGCAAGGACACCCCTCCGCTGACGGTCTGTGGGGAGAGAGCGGCTGCGGAGCACCGTGGCCACCGGGAGGAAGCAGATCAAGGGCACTGAGTTCCACCGGGAGCTCCCCCACCCTGTGCTGAGACAGGCTGAGAACTCCGTTTCTGCAAGGCAAATGTTAGCTTAGCAGAGTGGCCACGTCAGATGGCCTGAAACTCTCCCCGCACCCACCTGGCCTCTGACAGCGTGGCTGCTCCCTCGCCAGCGTCACAGCAAACAAATAGCCCAGCCACACGCCTTCCTTCTTTCCTGGCCTCTAGGTCCCACTGGTGACGGGGTGCCTTCCCACCCAGGTGGTGTGTGGCAGCCACCGTGGCCGTAGCAGCAGCCACCACTGAGCGCTCGGCCACCGGGGGATGTCAGACAGGTCCCCTTTGCCCCCCTTCCTGCCTTCTGGGAGAAGCTGGTCAAGTGGGGCGGCTGCTGCTGCCCTTGCCTACCCTGCCAGGCAGGAGTGCAGGTGAGTGGGTCCGGCCTCCCTTTTCTCATCGAGGGAAAAGGAAGATGCAAATGGCAGCACCCCTTCTTCCCTAATATCCTCCATGGAGGGCTCAGATGGTGCCAGGACAAGGCAGCAGCCACGGGAACGAGCAGGAGATTGAGGCCCAGCAGCTTCATCGGTCGTTCGGTACCTCGGGGGTCGCGCTCATTCAACACAAATATCCACTCAGCCGTTGGAGCCTTCATCCACGGGGCTCCGCGGTTTAGGGGACCCGGCTGGGCTCTCGAGGGGCATTGGGCAGGCAAGAGAGGAACTGGGGACTGCGCGCCCAACGCCGGGGCAGGGTGGAGTGTGTGCATGGGACACGCGCACAGGGGCCGGTGGAGGTGGCCGCCGAGCCAGGGCGGATGGGGCCTGGGCTAGGCGGACGGCGCGGCTGGGAGCCGACAGGACGACCGACCCCCGAGGCGCGCACAGGTGGGCAGTGGGGCTTCGACGCAGCCTGTGGACTAGGGGCCGGCGGCGCCTGCCCGTTCTAGGACTCTGTGGGGCAGACGGGCATTGCTTTGCGAGAACTAGGTGTGGACGGAAACCAGCTTCGCGGGCAGAACTGGAAACAGGAGACGCGATAGCCGTAACTAGGCAACCGGCTGGCGGCTTGAGGTGCGCACGCGCACTCCGCCGCGGGTCGGCGCATGCGCCGTCGCCTCCCGCCAGTCTACCAGCCTTCGAGTCCCAACGACCGAATTGGAAGAACGCGCCTGCGTCCAGAGCACCGCTTGGGTTCTCCGCTCAGCAGAAAGCAGTTCTCGGCAGGTGCACCTGCTGGCATCAGTCGTTCAAGACTGATTCTTCCTTCGAGTCTGATTGGAGAATCCCTACTATTCACACATCCTACAACGAGAAACGGCTGCGAGACAGAGTCAGCGTAACCGGGGCGACGTTTAGGGGCGGCCCCCCGCGCGCCCTCCCAGGCAGGTGGGCTAGAGGCGGGGCGAAAAGATGGGCGTTGGAGTACTGGATGAGGCGGGGGGCGGGGCTAAGGGCCGGAACTAAAGAATGGGGCGTTGAAGGATTGGACGCCGTCGGGGGCGGGGCCAAGGGATGCGGCAGTGAAGGATTGGACGCAGGCTGGGGCGGGGCCAAGGAAGGTGGAGAGCAAGGGGCGGGGTTAATGTAGGGCGTGGCGAAGGGGTGGGCGGAGACCAGGAGCGGAACGAAGGGATGCGCGGTGAAGGACCGAACGCCGGAGAGGGGCGGGCGAAGGGGCGGAGCGTCGCGTCACCTGAGCAGCTCCTGGGGGCGGGCCTAATAGGAGGGGCGGGGCGAGGGCGGGGCGTTAGAACAGCTGCGAGGGGCGGGGCTGGTGGCGTGGCGGGCAGGCGTGGCGCGCGTTGACGTCGAGGCCGGACACGTCGGCGGCGCGGCGGCCCGGGCGACCGGAGCCGGATGTGCCAAGATGGCTGCAGCGGCTGCCGCATCTACGCTCGTCTTAACTGCCGGGCCGGCTTCCGCCCGCGGCTCCTGAAGGGCTGGCACCCGGGATTGCGGAGGAGCCGGGCGGGGGCCGGCGCAGGCCCCGGCCGCCCTGAGGCGCGCCGGTGAGGGCCGGGGTCGGGGCGGAGAGGGGCGGGCGGGCGGACGGGCCGGGCCCAGCCCCGAGCGGGCGGTGCGTCTCCGGGTGCTGCCGGCGGGTCGCCGGGGCGGGTGGGCGCCCACGGAGCCGGGGAGCCGCGCGCCTGCCGCCCTCCGCCCCTCGTTGCCCGCCGGTCAGACTGACGCGGACCCCACACGGACGGCCGGGCCCTGGGCCAGTGCCGGGCGGCTCAGCTGTGTGGACGCTCGGCTTGGCCGGGCGGCCTCGGCGCGGGGTCTTGTTGGAAAGGCTGGAAGCTGGGCCGACCTGCAGCGTTGTGGAGCGCAGGCACCTAGGACGTTCCTTAGCGCGCCCTTTGCTCCCAGGGCGCCCGAGCTGCCTGGTCCTCGTTGTGAGATGGGTTCCCCTCGGAGCCACGGGGCAGCCGGGAATTTCGTGGCAAGGTGACCAAGATGTTGCCGCGGAGGCCGAGCGCTCGCGTGTCCTGCCCCGGGTTGGAGGTTCTGTGTGGCCCAGCCTTGCCCTTTTTGTGGCGAAAGGATGACAGTACAGAGTCTGGACACATCGCAGCCGTTTCAAGTCCGCTTGTGCCGCTTCCGTTGGAACGGCTTGGAGATCGGCAGGAGCTGCTTAAGATTGTGTTTTCAGTCCGTAGGATGGCAGGTGTGAGCCAGAGAGGTGTGTCCCTCCCCCGGTATGGCAGGAAGCAAGCCGGCTCAGAGCTGTCCCGGGGTGACACTTGTGTAGGTTTGAGCGCAGCCACCCTCCCTGCAGCCTCCCCCCGCCCCCCATGCCCTTACTTAGCGACATAAGTGCTGTTATCGCACAAAGATAAGACAAGAGGCAAAACAGCGTATTTCTTGTTCCTCGTGACTCATTCACCTTTAGCAGCGGTGACCGGGGGAGCCGCCGCCGCGTTGTCCTGAGGTTTCTTGGGGGCGGTGTGTACGCTGCAACACGACTCCTTCCCGAGTGGAGTGTCCTTGTGGGTCTTTTGCCATTTTCAGGCGTGTTTGGGCCCCACCTTCTTTTTCTTTGAACGTCTGAATGTGTTGATTCTGTAGAGAGGTTGGCCTTTGCGTTGTCTCTGGGGCAAGTGCCCGGTCGCCTGGCAGGGACGCCCCAGGGGGGAAGCTCGTGGGCAGAGGCGGAGAGGCAGGCCCTCCCGGGCAGGCCTGCTGGTTTGCTCACACAGCTGGGGGCGGCGCTCTGGGAGGGGCCTCGTTGCTGTAACTCGCTCAGTTCAGTCGCCAGGAACTTACATTAAAAGTAGGTTGTGCTTTTCACACAGACAGAGGCAGGAGAAAGGAAGAGCTAGGGTTCCGGAGAATGTACCAGTATCTCTCAGATCAACTGGTGTCTTTGAAACAGTGTTAATGCTGGGTGACTTGAGGCTACGGAATGATTTGCTGGACTGAATGAATTCCCTAGTCGTGAGATAAATGATGTGCAGTTGTGCTGTTTTTTGCTGGTGAATAGAGAAAAGAGATCAAAAGAATAAGATTCTTCAAGATTGTTTCAAGTGAAATTGGTGTATTGCTAGAAAGTTCTCAGTTGTGTGTGCGGGGGAATAGGCGATGCTACTTTGTAGGGAAGCGATAGTGTTTGCTTCTAAAACCGTTCTGAGTCCAGGAGTTGAGAAATAATTTTAAGAGTTTCAGCAAGGAAAGCCTTTAAATATAAACCTGTGAGATTCAGATTGTGATAAGATCTCCCTGCTAAACAGTGGTAGGGGCTGGAGCCTCCCAGAATCCACTGCGAGTAGAATTTCATAAGGTTACACCCAGGGGGAACCTGAGAAGCCATCATCATCACTCCCTCACGTTGTAGATGAGGAAGCTGCTGCAGAAAGAAGTGGTGTGCCTGAGCCACCCCCCGGATTCCGGCCTCGCGCCCCAGGGGCACCTGACCACAGGTCCTCCAGGCCTGGGCTCTGTCCTTTTTCCTGACGCTGCTTAGCCTGGTGGGGGGTCTCCCACGAAGCCGCACAGGGAGGGAGCTGTGTCCCGGGAGGCGTCCTGGATGCATGTTTCACAGACGAGAGGAAGAGGCTCCGAGGGTTCTACCCTCTGTCCATAGGAGGCTGAGCTGTAAATATTTTTAAATGACAGCTTAGCCCAGGTGACGTGGCTCAGTGGCTGAGCATTGAACTATGAACCAAGAGGTCAGGGTTCGATTCCTGGTCAGGGCACATGCACGGTTGCGGGCGCGATCCCAGTGTGGGGCGTGCAGGAGGCAGCTGATCAGTGATTCTCTCGTCCTTAATGTTTCTGTCTCTCCCTCTCCTGCCTCTCCGAAATCAATAAAAAATGTGTACTTTAAAGAGGAGAACCAGATGAAGTCTCCGGTGCCGTTCCTAGTATCAGTCCGTTAAATCTGAGTGCGCTTCACGTGCTTGTCAACAGAAAGGGTTCCCACTGGCCTAGGACGGCATGTGCGGGCAGCAGGGTGGTGAGTTAATAGAGTCATGGGGCTGGTTTTCAGGCAGGGACAGGAACGTTGATTTGTAAATTGCTTTACTGAAAGCACACTCACAAGTTTTTCCTTTCATCTGAGTATTAGAAAGATTACCAAGGACGAGAACATTGCATGTCTGCAAAAACGTGGCTCAGACACCAGAGCTGTGCCATTTCCCGCCCTGTTCGCTCTTCTCCGTGATTGCCAAGCTCAGGCTGCCGGTGAGGGTGAGCGGGACTGGCTCACAAGGGCTTCCTGAAGACACAGAACTGGGGTTTTGTCTGAAAAACACAAGTTAACTGTGGAAGATGGTATTTAGTGTGTCTCGTTGAAAAACCAACAGCGGAGCTGAAACCGGTTTGGCTCAGTGGATAGAGCGTCGGCCTGCGGACTGAAGGGTCCCGGGTTCGATTCCGGTCAAGGGCATGTACCTTGGTTGCGGGCACATCCCCAGTGGGGGGTGTGCAGGAGGCAGCTGATCAATGTTTCTCTCTCATCAGTGTTTCTAGCTCTCTATCCCTCTCCCTTCCTCTCTGTAAAATATCAATAAAATGTATTTTAAAAAAAAGAAAAAAGAAAAACCAACAGCGGAAAACACTGTTCAGAGGATCGTCCCCTTGCTTTCTGTGAGAGTTCTGTGGACACTCGGCCTGTCACTGAAAAGGTTTGAATCCTGTCGCTTGGTCACTTACAGCTGCTCTGTGGCCGCCGCAGCCCCGCACTCAGAGGACCTGGCCCTGTCGGTGCGCAGCCGGGCCCGGGGCCAACACGGGCGTTGTACGAGGCGGGTGACGGCCTCTGAGGCGAGGGCATGTCTCACTCAGAGGTTTGCTTCGCTGCTTGTGTCCCTGTGCACTTGGTGACGCTCTTGCACGGGAGAGCGTGGGAGAGCCCATTTTAAATGCCCGTTTTCCTTCGCGATTCAGGGTCACCTTATGGCGAGTGTGATGCGCAGTCTTGGTAGAGGGGCTGACTCTGGTGCCAGGAAAGGTGGCCACATCCTGGGTAGTAGCTCAGCCTGGCAGGCTCTGCTCGCCCTGCCCGCCTGGCGAGGGCATCACGGAGGCAGCGGCATCGGTGGGTCCTTAGTTGTTACAGACCTGAGTCCCAGAAGAGGACGGTGACTTGTCCGAAGTCCCTCAGCAGGTCGGGGTGCAGCCAGCAGCCGCTCCGTCCAGGGTTCTCCCCTCGGAGCAGGGCGCAGTTCCAGACGGGAGTGGGGGTGGAGAGACGCACCCTCAGGACTTGGCTACATGAAGTCACTGTCCGTCACATTCTTTTTCTTAGTTTTCCTGATTGTAACCAGGGCTTTGAATAGGTGAACTTCATGCCAATTTTTCTTTTTCTTTTTCTTTTTCAGTTCAGATTAAGGATAACCTAGATCCTGCATCTCTCTGAAAGTGGCATCTGATCGTGCAGGAGCTCAGCCATGCAGCCGCCGCCGCAGGCTGTCCCGCCCAGCGTGGTGGGGCCGCCTCCCGCCGGGAGCCCTCCGAGCATGTTCTGGTCTGGCGGTTCATACAGGAGACAGGCGGTCGCGAGTGCACCAGGGGCTGCGGTAGCGTGCCCGCTGCAGCCGGTTACGGACCCATTTGCTTTCAGTAGACAGGCGCTCCAGAACGCCTCGCTGGGCAGCTCGTCCAAAAGCAGCCCGCCCGTTTTGCTGGGCTCGGCCCCGCCAGCGTTTCCTCAGCACCCGGGTCTGCCCGTGCCTCACACAAACGCCGGGGACAGCTCCCAGGGATTCCGCGAGCCTCTGCCGAGACCTCTGTCGCAGCCCCGGCCAGCGGCAAGTCCGTTTTCCAGTGCGTTGACCCCTTCAGCACCTGCTGGGCCCGAGCTGCACAGGGGTGCCCAGGCCACTTCCAGCTCTGAACACGAAATCCAGGCTCAGTGCCTGCCAGGAGGGGGTTCCAGCGGCTCTCATGGCGGCCCGCCCCCTGGGAGCCTGCCTGGGCCTGACAGGCCCCCGAGCGGCCAGCACCCTCCCGACAGCGCTGCGGCACCCACAGCGCCCCCTTTCTTCCCGCAGCCTCGGCCGCAGAGGCCCGGGCAGTGGGGGCCAGCCCAGGGCGGCCCGCAGCCCTCAGGTCACTACTGGCCCCGGCCAGAAGGCCCTGTTCCCGGTGCAGCACCGCAGGCCTCCAGCGTCTCCCGCGTCCCCGCTCTGTCCAGCCCGCCTCAGGGGCCTGCCCACGAGCAGCACCACCCTCCCACCCCAGGACCTTCGGCCCTGCCAAGTGGAAGCCACTCAGCGAGTCCCTTTGATCTTGAAAGCGCGTTCAGAGCGGGCAGTGCCGGGGCAAGCCAGGAGGTCAGGCCCGGTCCCGGAGTCAGTCACGAGCAGGGGCCACACCCTGCTCTCGCGAGCCCCTCCGCCCAGGGCAGCAGCCCGGAAAGCCATTTGCACTGCCCTCGGGGGGCCGGGGCCAGCCATGCCCCGCTGGAAGCAGACCCCGGCACGCTCTCCATGTTCTTCCGAGGCGGGGAGACGGAGAATGAGGAGACCCTTTCCTCTGAAAACACAGTCCCCGCGGCTCAGTCTTACTTTGACGGTTTCTCCCCGAGCCCTGGCCTGGGCCCCCCTCCGGCCCCCGGGGGCGCAGGCGGCGTCTACCAGGCCTTCCGCAGAGCCTCCCGCAGCGAGACCGCCCAGCCGGGAGGAGACACGCAGCCTTACTGCCCTCAGTCCGCAGGCACGCAGCTCGGTCAGCCAGCCGCCAAGGGTGCTGCTGCTGTTGACGTGTGGGGTGACACGGCGGGCACAGGGACTCCTGACGCTGGCGGCTCACACTGTGAGAATGTGGAGAACTTAGAGTTCACTCAGAACCAGGAGGTTCTGCCCAGTGAGCCCCCGAATGTGGATGCCTCCTCCCCAGGCGACCAGCCCAGATACGCACCTCTTCCTGGGCCCCCAGGCCCCAGGCTCAGTGTCACCGGCCACGTGGGAGGTGGGGGCTCAAACCTCGAGGGCCTGGACACGCCGCTGCACCCCGTGCGGTCTGATAGCGTGTCGTCCAGTTACAGCGGCAAGAGCCACAGGAGCGCTTCCAGTGCAGCCAGGCCCCAGGACCTGGGCACCTTCATCCAGCAGGAGGTCGGCAAACCCGAGGATGAGGCTCCAGGGAGCTTCTTTAAGCAAATCGATTCTTCTCCTGTGGGAGGCGAGGCAGATGTGACCACCATGAGCCAGAGTTACTACCACAGCCTGTCCCAGCCCTTGACCCCAAGCCCCCCCAAACCTACAGGGCTATTTCAGACAAGTGCAAATAGTTCCTTTGAACCAGTCAAGTCCCACTTAGTTGGAGTAAAACCGATCGAGGCAGATCGTGCCAATGTGGTGGGTGAGGTGAGGGCGCCCCATGCCCACCAGAAGCACAGACCAGCCGCTGCGCCGCCCGACGTCTGCCCTGGCAACCTGGAGCAGCCGCCAGACAACATGGAGACCCTCCTGCCACCTCAGGTCTGTCCCCTGCCCCTTCCCTCGCCCGCAGAGGCCAGTCACAGGCTTCCGCACCCTGGAGGCCCGCCCTTGGAGACTGTGCTTGCGACGCCCGAGAAGAGGCCCTCGGCCCGGGCCCCGGGAGCCACGAAGTGTGAGAGCCCAGCAACGACTCTGTGGGCGCAGAACGAGCTGCCAGACTTCGGGGGACACGTCCTGCTGGCCCCTGCCGCCCCCGTGCTGCACGTGCCCGGGAAACCTCAGCCATCCCAGGCGGTTCCAGCTCCGGACAAGGGGGTGTCCGGCCAGCGGACCCGGCCGCCGGGCTGCCTCCCCGCTTTGCAAGGCGGTGAGGGCATTGGTGCTTCTGAGAACCTCGAGAACCCTCCCAAGATGGGAGAAGAGGAGGCCCTTCTGTCACAGGCAAGTTCTGGTTATGCCAGTCTGTTGTCCTCGCCGCCCACTGAATCTTTGCACAGTCAACCAGTCTTGATCGCTCAGCCTGATCAGAGCGCTCATCTGGCTCAGCCCATTCCTTTTCCTGTGTCCTTGTCCCATCCCACTGAGAAGACCCCGTCCTGGAGAGATGCTCGGGTTGGGGACCGATCTGCCGTGAGCAGCCGGGCCGTGGGGGCTGATTCTGGAGAAGCCGCGCCTCTGCCTGCGGTTCCAGCCGGCGCTCTCACCTGCTCGCCTCTGTCTAACAGCCTTGCCCAAAGTAACTTCCCACACGTTTCTGCTCTTTCTGAAACGGTTTCCACTCCACCTGCTAATTTGCTGGTTCAACCACCGCCTCATCCAGCTCCAAAGAATTTGCTTCCAGGTCAGAAGAGTCACAGTGCCGAGAGCGCTCTGCCGGAGTTGGTTAATAGCCCTGCTGGGAGCACAGGCATCCTGTTGGTGGCGCCCTCAAGCGACGCCTTGGGGCCTCATAGTAATAAGGCAAATCGCCCCAGTAATTGGGAAGAGACTTCGGGAGCCCTGGACTTCACCTTAAACAGGACCTTAGACAATGCTGTAAGAATGGGTAGCCAGTCCCATTCTGATGGCCCAGCTGCTTCTCAGCAGCCCACCCCCAATCATCCTAGTCAGCCTGGGCCTGGGGTACGTAACCCAGACCCTTTCTACCAACAGGTGACAAAAGGTGCTCCCAACCAGCGTGGCCCCGAGAGAGCCCAGCAGGAGCCAGCTCCCCCCCCACCAGGGCCCACAGCACCCTCAAACCCCGAAAGCCCAGCACCGGGACAGCCCCAGAACTCGGCCCAGCCACCTGCAGGCACGGCTCCCGCTGACCTGTGTCCGCAGCCGCCACCTCGGCCCCCTCAGTCCTCCAGCGCATCGG